>NC_072732.1:152626971-152863991 GCF_026930045.1 Uloborus diversus | reverse complement strand
GTTTTGATATATATTTTTCAAAAATCGATTTCCAAAGTAAATGTTTAAAGAAAGTTCAGCATTCTCCGATAAAATCTAAAGATGTATGATACTCTAATTTCTTTCGCTCTATTAAGGGACATGTAATTTCTCGTGAGAAAAAGGGAGTTAAAATTCATGTAGCATATTTGTATGAATTTATTTAAAAAAATTATTTTTAGACGTTTTTTTTTGTCTTTGGTAATGAATAATTTGACCCATTTTCGATTACAATTTACACAATTTCCACTGATGCACCAACCGCTGCATATTTCCTCACCTCAGAAGCACAGGGACGCCGAATTGGGAGTGCTGCGGAGCCCGAACTCCGCCTAGAATGCTTGTGAGGAAGCCTCACATCCTCGACACACACACACAAACAATAATAATAATTTGAATTATGGCATTTTGAATTCAAATTATGTTTTTCGCAATCACGAGTGTGTGTGTGTGTATGTAGGCGTGTGTGTGAGTACGTGTGTGTGTATAGGTATGTGTATGCATGCGTCTGTGTTTGTATGCAAGTGTGCGTGTGTATGTAAGTGTGTGTATGTATGCGTGGGTGTTTGTGTCTTTGTGCAGGCATGAGTGTGTGTATGTGTGTGTATTTGTGTCTGTGTGCAGGTATGAGTGTGTGTGTGCAGGTGCGTGTGTGTTTGTGTGTGTGCAGGTGTGTGTGTGTGTGTGTGTATGCGTGTGTATGTTGGATACGGATATAACCTGTAGACGGTTTTCACTACAGGAGAAGCATCGTGAGGCCGGTCGACGGTGGTGCTGCAGAGGGAGGCGGTGAAAAAGTAAAATCATAGGAACATCAAAACAGTCAAATGAGAACAATAAGCAATCGTGATTGCTCAAAAAAAGCAGCGAAGAAATAAATAAAGACCAGCATTAGAGTACGGTGCGTACAAAAAGTTTTAAATTAGGTGTAAAAATCCAATTTTGCTTTAAAATTTTTTTTTTTTTTTTTTGCTTGTCATCATACTTGCACAAAAAAGAAAAATAACATTATATAAATTACTCATTCTGTATTTAGGCTCACACTTTTTTAAAAAGAGAAACCAAAATTGAAGTTTAAGCGAAAGTCTGAAGAATCTAAACTTAGTTAAGAGTAAAATATAAATTTACGCAATGATAATTAACTCTCATTAGTATTTTTTTATCAAAATAATATCTAATGAGTTCTTTCATTAGATCTATTTTGACTGTCATCTAATTTTGATCACTGATTTTAAGCATCCATAGTGGATTTCAATGCATAAGCATAATTTCAAAAGTTTTTTTTTTTCGATACTAATTGATGTAATCTAGTTTGACGTCTTTTTGCTAATAGCAATATTTTCACTAGTTAATAACATAATTAATTAATTAATGATTAATCACTCATTTATTTTTTAAAACTTTTACTGGAAAGTGCTAAAAATACTCTTGATTTACCAAACAGTTCGAAAGTTTAAACGATGGAATTTTATTTTGTTTACGTATAACCAGGGGTGCTCGCAATGAACCCGCTTGTATTCATGGCGTTGACGAGGCCTATGGAATTTTTAGGGTGGAGGGGTAATTTTAGAGGGGTCTCATTCTGAAGGGGGGAGGGGGTATGATAAAAACGAATAGCTTTCCTTTGCATTGTAAAATACGTCCACTATTTTGTTTCCGGAAAGTTGTTTTCACGTTAAAAATATTTAAACTTATTTGAAAGTCTATGATTATTTGTTTGTTTGAATAGTATTTTTTAAATCTACTCTGTTTAGACTTTTTTGGGAAGGATCATTTGTTGTTGCTCATTTTTACTTTGTTCTATATCTAATACAAAGAGTAAAGTATTCGAACCGTGAATTTTTTAAAATTCCGACCGTTTTAGAAGTATCAAATTGGGTTGAATGCATTTTTTGTGTGTTTGCATTTGTCTGTGCGTCTGCATGTAAAGTTTTTATTTATTTATTTATTTATTTTGTTTATTTTTTTTGTGGTCACTCTAGCTTAAAACGTACGCACAGTGGAGCCAAATCCCGAAAAGCTGGCCAAAACCTCAAATAAACTTAGATTTGTGCCAAAAATTGGTATAGAGAGGTTTTTGAGGTCGCGGATTATAAATCTGAAGTCAAAATTACTGTAAACAAAATGGCGGATCAAATATGGTGAACGCATATTTGAAAAATATGTAAGGATTTTATAAAAATTAATATATGGTGGTTTGCAAAATGCAAATATTTTATTTATTGTATAAAACATATTTTGAAAAATTAAGGAATAAAAAATATTTAAAGAAAAAAGTAATAAAGAAAGAAAAAAAGAATGATAACAAAGAATCAAACAATCCACTATTATACTGGGAAATAAAATACATTTTATCAATCAATTAGTTAAACTCAATCCCCCCCCCCCCCCCAAATTTGGAATTTATGTTAAAATCAGAAACTGTTTCCGAATCGGTGTCCAATGTAGAGCTAGCTACTTTCTGTTCGTGTTCTTGTTGTAATGGTTACTGTAGGAGAATGTAATAATTCTATATTTACAACTTCCTGGGATAAGCTCCTAAGGTTTTTTTTTTTTGGCAATTTTCTAATCTTGGAATTATACGGATTAGAAGATATCATGAGCCGATTGAAAATATCTTCCATATAAGATTTTATGGATAGGAGGATCTGGAGCATTTTCCAGGAAAATGGTTCAAAATTATGGTTCAATAAATTTAAGCAATGTTTCACATTCAGGGGCTATTCCACTTAATTTTTTTGCAAGTGTCGGTTAAAAAACCCAGTGCTTGTAATAATAAAGAAAGGCGGCATGGGGACTCTAGTACGAATATTTTCTTAAACTCAAATCTTAAAACGCAATTTGTAAGACCATATCTTAACTAATAATAAAGCTGAAAGCCTCTCTGTCTGGATATCCGGAGGATGTCTGGATCTCTGTGACGCGCATAGCGCCAAGACCGTCCGACCGATTTTCATGAAATTTGGCACAAAGTTAGTTTGTAGCATGGGGGTGTGCACCTCGAAGCGATTTTTCGAAAATTCGAATTTGTTCTTTTTCGATTCCAATTTTAAGAACATTTTCCCCGAGTAAAATTATCATAAGATGGACAAGTAAATTACTAAGTTATCATAACGTGGAACCGTAACATAGGCAAGCCAATTGGCGAGAAATGCAACATACATTATTTGTTAATATACAGGCGAACCAAAAGACCTTTCAAGTTTCTACTAAGGGCAAAGTCGTGAGGGTACCACTAGTAAATAATTTGGTAATGGCGTGGAATGCATATTTTTCTTTTGTTCCTTATTTTCATCTTTTTCGTCATTTTTAAATGATGTATTGGACGCTTTTGATGAATTCATCAATAGTTGCTCTGCTTTGAATTTAAACACCTCTACATCATAAGCAAACAAATGTCAACTGAACCTAAAATACTTTTAAAATAATTTAAGCCGCATATTTTGAATTGAAGTTTTTAGTCCATAGCGTTTGACGTCAGTTGCGACATTTCCCCTTGCAGTGATGTAGTTCAACTTCGGGAGAAAAATTCAGTTAAGCTTTCCATATAAAAAACAACAGATTTTAAAGAACTTCACTTTCATAATTTATAAGTAACAGCAGAAGGTATCGTTAAAAACAAACTTGTAGAATACACTCAATGAAAGCTAGTAACTTACGAGGGATTGTTTCCTCCACGATCTCCGACACATCTGCTTCTTTGGGATCCATTATTTCCACCAGTCCTTTGGAGATATCGATTCTAAAAATGTCAAAAACTGAGGGGACTTCTGTATCCGAGAAACTGGACACGCCGAATGATCTTTCTAGTTTCACCACTTGATACCGAAACGATATTTCGCAACCGAATTGACCTTCACTTTCCAACTGAGCTGTGTGAGGCAAGGACGGCAACGTATCCAAGCGTGTTTCAGTTACTAATATTTCGTTCTGAAGCAATCTTCCACCATCCGAAGGAAATTTCCGAACTTCTTGAAGTTTATTTTTTTTGGTACCGTTTAACCAGAGCGCAGTCAGCTGGATCAACGGAGGTTTTTCCTAGGAGGAGATCGAATGATAAGATCTTACAAGTGCGATTTTTAAACCATTAGTCTTCAATTCGAGCAAGTTGTTGCAGAAGACTGACTCCACGTGGAGATGCAGATTTTTACCTGTAGCAGATGCGATGTAGGAATATCGATAAATCAGATGGGAATAATCGTTGTCTTGTTTACTGGTGTTCATCGAATTATGCAGGAATTTTATGCGCAAGGTTGTGTTGGAACAGCTAAAATAATCTCTGCTGTTGTTTATGTGTATAAGAAATTATTTTTTTTCAAATAATAGGATTTCTAAGGATACGCTGAGTGGTGGCTAAGGCATTGGTACGTGAGAATAATATCTGCAACGGTGGATACATTGGTAACTTGATCATTTAACAGAAAGATGTTCACAAGCAAAACTAAACGAACTTTGAAAAGAATATTCTTCACAATAGAGTATCCTTCATTAATATTTCTTCACATTGCACCATTTTCTTGCTTCGAAAAGCTGGTGAATCCAAAATAGTTGCAAGCCGTTTGCTTTTCAAATTTGCGCCTGTTTAGGCTGGAATTGGTGTAGTAATACAAAAAATTAATTGATTTTAATCAATTACTTATCGAATTGATTTAATCGGTTACTTATCGAATAAATTTTTGTTTGTTTCATTGTTAGCAGAGTACGTTGAAAAATAACATTTTTTTCCCAGAAAAGTAGATACGTAATTTTCTCAATCGTATTCCACCTCTGTTCTTTCTCTCCCATCTGCCGTGCTGAAATTCTTTCGCTGTAAGAGTATTTTAATCCAAAGTCGCATAACTAACGGTGAAAATTAAATTACAAGAATTCATTTATTACAAAGCTAAATCAGGAGTGCCCACCTAGAGGGGGGGGAGGGTCATGGCACATACTACACCACTAACATTTTTAGGAAGAGGGTGTTTTGAAAGGTGGTTTTCTCTCTTTTGTGGGGGCTTTATGGTATTGGGGGTTGAGGTGTAACCTTGCTGTTGAGGGGGGCACCTATGGCTAAATTAATATTGTTTTTAAATCACAGCCGTAGAAACAAATTTCACCATCAAATATCTGAAACAAGACAGTGAACTCGAGTTCTCGGTAACGCATGGAAAATATCTGTACCGGTGCTACTATTTCGAACGGCACCTCGATCTTTAAGTATTGATTTCCTTTCTCTACTCAACTATTTTTTAATGAAAATGTTTTACCGAACATCAATATTATCTCATTTATTGATAAAAATTACGGATACATTGTTTTTTAAAATTAAATTCAAATTAGCTCAAAATATAAAAAAGAAAAAAAAATCCCTCACCACTTGGTTTTAGACATGACCCTCGATTAAAAAATAAATATTTTGATTTCAATGTTAAGTTTTTAAATTTATTTTTAGATTTTTATTTATGTTTTATCAACTGTATCTAATAACTTTTTGCGTATTCATTAGCTTACATAAACTAAATATTGTTAAGCACTGCCATTCAATATAATATGTGACTATGCTTGAACAAAACCAGGGAATACAATGAACAACACACACACACACAAAAATAAATAAATAAATAAAGAAAAAAAAAAAAAGTCATAGAAAAGGCAAGGTACAAAACTTCAGGATCCTTTCGAAAAGACTGCTAACTTCGGTGCAGACTTCTGATGCTTCGTGATGTGCTTCAATTAGCGAAAGCAGTTTCATTTTATGCGTTTAGTTTTCACATTTCGCTTGTCAGTGTAACCAGATTGCATCTATGACAGGTTTATGAAGGACAAAAGCCACGCCACTTTGGGAAAAGGTAACGGTTCATATCCCCTAAAAATGACCGACATCCACAACAGATTTGCTATGACTAAAACCATTTTGTTCGGCATTTACATCAAAGTAACTAAATAAAAACGATTATAAAAACTAGAATAATTTATATTCCAATGGATGTTGACGCCATTATTCGTAATTTATGATTCTTACCAACGAGAAGATAAATGCGCAGCGTCTGTGAATGAAATGATTTCAAGAAAAGAAACTGCGGTCGCGTATTTGAAAGGCAGAGAAGAGGAGTGTACAAGTGGGACAAAGGAAGGGAAATCGCTCTCATCGCCCCTTGTAATACAATAAAAATTGCTTAGTTGAATAATAATGTCATATGTTTCATTTAAAAAAAAATAATTGGCGTACCAAATTTGGACATGTATTATCATGGCAAACATTAACTTCAAAGAATTATCAGTTTTTTTAAAAACAGACAGCTGAAATCAGACGCTTCAAACTATTTAAACATATGTTTCGATCGTTCATGGTAAAAAGGGAAGAATCGTCTTGTAAATGATTGTTACTATCCCTTATTTTTATAATGCCCTTTGCAAATTTTTCTTTAGGAAAAAAAATAGTTCTGCTACTATTAGTTAAAAAATTTATCTTTCGAAAAGTGCTATGCTTCAATCTCTACATGATATAAAAATGAAGTCTCCAAAAAGCGTCTGTGTGTTTGAACTCGCAAAACTCGAGAACTATCCGGCCGATTTCGCTGAAATTTTCAATTTGTTCCTTTTAAGTCCTGAAAAGGTTTGCAAATCAGTTCGAAAAAAAATCGATGAATAGTTCTCTTTTCATTTCATTTTAGGGCCATTTTTAACTTAAATTCTCGAATATGGGGAAGAAAAATTACTTTCCCATATTAATATCACAGATCGTTCGAAAAGGTAGAATTTTCCGCATTCTGCTCAATTTGTTTCAATGCCCTAACTTGAATAAGGCGGGAGTTATTTGCGTTTTTAGCTCGAATTTTTTTAGGCTTAGATGAAATTTAGGCATTACTTTCTTCATTACATCTATCAATAAAAAGTGAAGGAATTGTCCCACAGTTCTTTTTTTTTTTGGCACCATTGAAAAAAACGACATTTTTTACTCCAGATCTATCTCGATCTATGGTAGAAAAATTAAGCTTCTATCTCGAAAGGAAAAAAAGTTACAAGCGAAATCAAGTTCAAAAAATCGCATTTCCATTCAATTTGTTAACCATTTTCTTTCACAGTTTAATTCTTTAAACTTATTTTATTTTGTGTTTTCATGGTTACGCTTTTTAAATCCATCTTTCTCGATTCAATTTCTTAAAAGTATTTTAATATCTGTCGTCATTGTTTGGAAGGGAAATTTTGCATGATGTTTAATTATTTATTTATTTAAGCCTGATTGTTGAATATACGTTACTTAAAACAATTTTTATTTTCGAGGTAGACCGTGCAAAGTCGAGCAATGCAACCAGTTTTATACTAAAAAGATAAACTGAGAGAGATACCATTTCCATTTAGCATACAAATATGCATTTTAAAAATCTGGAGATAGACCACTGTTACAATGAACTACAAAGTGTGTAATTGCTGTGAAGGATGAAAGTCAACGTGTTCTTGCAACTAAACGATAAATAAAACTACAGTAATAAATAAATTCAGAACCGTCGAGAAGTTTAAACTTCATTCCAAGGTAACACGTGTAGCAAATTATAGTCTTATTAGAAAAGAGCGGATTCATTTTCGATATGCATTGACGAACAGTAGTCTTGCTTGCGGCAACACACCTATTTTTCCGACTTAATGGCATCAGTCCTTGAAAAGATATGAACTAGAAGAGGAACCTGTTTTGTATCAATCAAGATGTTTAGCAGGTCAATTAAAATCCCTTCAAAGTGTACAATATCTGTGAATGCAATAGCATCGAATTTTCGAATTAGATATAGCAAAAACGATCCTAGGCAATCATATACAAATTTGAACTGGATAAACTACGTTGCAGGTAAACAAGCAAAGGAGAGTAGCAGTTTAACAAAAATCAATACATTATTGGAAAATTCATTCTTTACAATAGGTACTTGTTTACAATTATTCATTCGAAAAATCGAGTCTAAAAACTTATAGAAGTAAACATTTAAACTTCCACTAAAATAAGACTTGCAAACAAAAAATAAAAGTAGTGATTGAAATGTTACCAAAATCTAAAATGAGTACAAACATAAGAGTTATTTCCAATATAAATTTACAAAAACAGAGGAGATCCATTAAAAAACAACGGTTTGTTTGGGATCTCCCAAGCGAAATCCTAACTTAGAAATTGCATGACTATAGTTATCAATTATTCTTCGAAAATCACGTAAAAAGTTTCACTTATATTTTTTCCAGAAATGTGTTGCTGAGAATTGATTTTTTTCCGCACTGACATAAAGCGTTAAAATTAGCAATAAACGTGCAGTTACTGAAAGTTATGGAAACACTGAAAATCATAAAAGGCAGGAATCATTCGAATAAAATAAGACAATGACGTTAATAGTCAAAATTAATACTTGAAATTGTTATCGAAACTACAACAAGAGTATCTACAAAATGTAAGATTCTAGAACCCAATAAGTGCGTTTTCGAAAGTCAACAACTGAAATCCTAATCGAAAACAAACATATGAAACAGTCGAAAAGCAATAACGAATAAATAACTTTGTGTTGAAAATTAAAACAATCAATTATCCAACATATTGAAGCACAAAACATGCAAATTATATATTTGTAATATATTAGTGTAATGTAATTTGCATGTTTTGTGCTTCAATACGTTGGATATTTGATTATTTTAGTCGAAAAGCATTTTCTTTATATAGACAGACCCCAAGAAGCAACAGCTAGGCAGTTATTCGAGATTCAAGCATTTACTAACAATGATTTAACATGAAATAACTTTTAGGACTAACAACAAAACGCAAATTAAATAACTCGATGCAAAACCTTTTTCATGGTAAGAGACATTTTTTTATAATTCGTATGTCACTGACCATTAATCAGGTTTTTGATACCAAATTTCAACTTTTTTTCCCCCCACATAGTATTTATTACAACCAGTTCAATGAAAAAGCGTGAAGTAGGCGTTCCACCTTGCCACCTAAATCAATTCACGAACGTATTCATTGCAGACAAATCCAAACAAACTTACCTCCTAGTAACTTTTCCCTGGATGTATGCTAAAGATAATCGAACTTGACCGTCTTATTCCAAACAAACTAATGATCGAACGTTATCCGGGTTGCTCGAATAGTACGGAATCGATGATGCAACCTAATCCCCCCATGAAGAAACTCACACGAGAGATTAGTCTCGAATTGTGGCTGGTCGGACCCTTTTTTTTTCTTCCTCTTCTCATTCTGAGGATTTTTATTTCCTTTCTTGTGGCGAAATTTAGAATTTTGTTGTGTGACACAATTAACGCTCTGTTTCCTGCGACTGTGTTGGGGAAATAGGGCGGAGCGTTATCTTTCGCAGGCAAATCATTGCCTGGCATGTTGAGATGTGTAACTGCCAAATTTAGTTACGTGGGGAAGTTTTTAATCTTTTCCGGAGTATAAATTTTACATTTCATTAAGCCAATTCCAAGCGCATATCGCTGTTCCGGCGGAACATTGACGTAACTGCAAAATTAATTGAAAATGAGTTTTTGTCGTCACTGGGTCCAAACGTGTTCACCCCATAAGGAGGGACACTGACAAATTTGTTTTTCAAATCTTAGCCACCGCGGCAGTAACTTCAGTGGCGTACCTAGCATGGGTGACACCCGGAGCGTGTGTTGCCACCCCCCACCCCCTACAAATGCAAAAGAAAAAACAATAAGTGAACATGAAAACATGAAATTCATGCAATTTTCAGAAACAACCACATTTGTGTTTTAACGAAATTTTAAGTGGGCTAATGTACAAAAAACAAATAAAAATGGGGGGGGGGAGCCGGGGGTGTACTCACCCGGAAAATTTTCAAATTTCTAGTCTTAAAAATGCGTTTTAGCTTTTTCAAAAACTTGCAATTCTACTTAGGGTGTCACCCCAAGACAGGTGACAGCCGGGACGAACCACTTCCCTCCCGTAGTGACGCCATTGGACTCTCAACTATGTTCATTGTATGAGGTTGTTTCATGTATCTAGCTATCCATCTAGCATCCACTAGCAATATAATATATAGCTCCGACTTGAACTGAGTGTAGTTTAGGACTTCTAAAGTAAAACCTTTATATCTGCGGTTTTAATTGATTGAGAAAATTGATACAAGCTGAATCTGATGCAGTGGGGGGGGGGGAGAAGAAAGCTCTTTCAAATAACATAGAATATTAAGGGTTTGTTGGAAGTTTGTAACCCCTTAAATAGGCAATTTATGTGAAATTTTATTAAAAAAAATAATTACATAAAAACTAACTCAAAATTTAAAAAACAAAACTGCAGGTGCAAATCCTCGGGGCTCAAAGTAATTCTGTACAAATTTCAAAGGTGCAGGTAATATAGGATTTCCTAGACGCAGGCTTGCTACAGAGAGAATTTCACAATTTCTTTTACATTACTTTTTTTTAATATATAGAGATAACAGTAATAATACTAACAGTAAAAGTAATAATTATTTTAATGTATATACATAAATGGCTACCTCTTTTGTATGAGTGTAAGTATGTCTGGGGTAAGCTTCAAAAATACTGGATCGATTTTAACCATTTTTTCACCATAGATTGCTACATTACCAGGAAGCAACATAGGCTATAACTTATTCCTAAAACACTTAGTTTAAAAAAAGTTATAATGGAAAATTGTAAGTTTCATTTAATTTCCCTATTAAATGATTAAATATAAAACCCATTGTTACAAAAATTCGTTGCATTACAACAGCAATATTAATAGTAATCATAATGAAAACTTTGAATCAAGGTTTCTCTGGAGCAAGCACGGAATTTATTGCTTTCTTAGAATTTTTATCCTCATCTATGCCAATAATCGATGTCGATTTTCAATATTTGTGTAAATTTATTACTTACATACGAGTTCATGCATCAAACATACAATTAGAAATCAGTTACTAAATGTATCTATTAATTTCATAGAAATAAGAACATACCAATAACTAATTATAACGATTCAATTATTAAGTAAGACAATTTTTTCAACTGGCGCTGTTTTTTGCAAACAAAGACTACGTAATAATATTTCTCGGCTTTCACCATGTAATCAAAATATCGCCGTTAAAAGAATCTTTGAAACTTTTGTTAAAATGTAAAATAATCCGCTAACTAAATTAGGCAAATCTATTAACAGCATAAAAACTTGCAATAATTTGTCTTTGTGCACTATTTCAAACACTTGCCAAGTATTACCACAGTCGAGCCCGCTTATTAGAATATCGGTTAAAAGAATATCTCGCTCAATACAATACATTTTCAATGTACCAAACCAATGTAATGTGTTATTTTGATCCTGTTTAATGGAATATCCCGCTTATTAGGATATTTTTTCGTTACAAAATGGCTATTCCATCAAATGGGTTCGACTGTACTTATTTCGGAAACATTTCGGATGAAAATGTTTAGCATCATTTTATATTCAGCGAAAATACCTCAGTATTTGGCGACAATATTTCATTGACGAAAATTAATAACAGACAGTTTTACAATGTAGAGAGGGGGAGCATTATCCATGGTATCCCAAGGATTACTACAAATTTGGTAACATTTCAAATCGCACCAAGAACCCACAATAATTGAAATTTCCCAAAATAACTGAAGCAAGTATAGTGGGATTACGAGCGGCTACATTTTTTAAAACAGTTTGTGTTTCAATAACCATATAGAGAAGGTTTTAGACTATGTTCAAAAAAAAAAAAAAAAAACTGTTTAATCTTTTTAAACAAATAAAATTTCATATTTTGGAAATTCTTCAAATTTTTATATGGTTAAATGTCGTGCTTTCGTTTCTAACTGAATACTATTTCGTTCTGAATACTTATTGCTATTTTACTTTTATGTGTAAGGAAGAAATTGAATAACATCAAAACTGGGTGTTTTAAGCTGTAGAAAACGAATGAAAGTAGCGATTATTTTTCAGTTATTACTGACCCAGGCAACGCCGGGTATTTTTGCTAGTTTTAATTAAAAGAACAAGATTACATTTTTTTAAAACTTGTTTTGCAATCGAAAGAAATATGGTAAGCAAAAATTTAAGTTTTGAATTTGATCTTGAAACCAGTAAAGATTGTTGAAACTCTTACGTAAACAACAACACAATTTTCTAGAATCACTTGATCGTTTCTGTCTAGTTTTGTTCTTCTAACCAATAGTCTAACAGTCTATTTGCTTCTTTTCATTCTTTAGAAAGTGAAACTGTTAAACAATTTCTTTACGCTTTGCGTGGCTCATACAAGAACGAAACGTGTCTTCATTTCCTCGAATGAAGATTTGTTGATTATTTCACTTTTGTTCGGTGAACATTGAGTGACAGCAAATAACCTACTAGGAAATCTAATTTCTCTTCTAGCGTAACTCACAGTAATGCCTATTTTGCCGCAGAAGCTAAAATGGTTTATTTATTCGGATTTTTGTTTATTCAATTAAGGAGCTTCACGAAATTTCTTTCAATTTGAAATTACAGCTGTTTAGTATTGCTTCCTCAACTGTTGTCCCTGTTTCCATTAGGCAAGTATTTCTGTTTTGCACCAGAAAGAATTGGGCAAAATAATTCTCGACCCTTTCTTATTAAACCCTCAGTACAAGGTACCCCCGAAACATAATATGCTTTCCCCTTAATAAAACCCTTTCTTATTATGAAACAAAGCGAAGTTTAAAACTTTTCATCCAAATTTGCAGAACATTTCGGTGCATGCATGAAATGAGAAAAATCAGAGCAAAAAAAAAAAAAAAAAAATCACGTGACGTTTAGAAATAAATGTTTTTCGATACCACGTAGTGAGACCACGAATTTGAACAACTTTTCAAACGTAAAAACGGCAGTTTTGCTATGCTCATGAGCCTTTTAGAGCAGCTGTAGCTGTGCCAATTTGGTACAAGTTAGTTTTAGCTCCGGAGGACGACTACTCTTCGAAAGTTTTTTTTAGAAACTAGGGGCTCTGCCCCCTGCTCGCTAACGCTCACCAGCCCTTGAAGATTGCTTCGCACTCTTATTTAATTAGCAAAGATTTAAATCGTCAATTAGAAAGAAACAGATTAAAAATGCATGATTGCAAAACTGCAGTTTTGTACGTTTGAAAAGTCGCTTTCATATTCGTGGTCTCTAGTAATATATTTTGCTCTTTAGTTCGGGGGTTGAATTGCGTTGAGCCTAAGATTTTCCGTTAAAATCGATACCCTTAAAGTTTGTGAATAAGCGAAAGAAGAATCGAAAAGACGTAACTATGTAACGCCAAATAAAACATCAATAATTTGAATGGAATGTGAGATTATTCGAACTTGATTTTTAACGACTTGTAACTTTTTTCCCCTTTGGAGATAGAAGCTTAGTTTTTCGACCGTAAGTCGAGTTAGATCTGGAGTAAAAAAAGTCGCTCTTTTCAATGGTGTCAAAAAGAAAATTGTGGGATAATTTCTTCGCTGTTACTGATAGATTTAATGAAGAAAGTAGTGTCTAAATTTGCTAAGCCCAAAAAAGTTCGAGTTAAAAACGCAAATAACTCCCGCCGTGTTTAAGTTAGAGCATTGAAACAAATTGCGTAGAACGTGGAAAGTTCCACCCTTTCTAACGATATATAATATTAATATGTGAAAGTAATTTTTCACCCCTTTAATAGGCAGTAATGGG
The DNA here is from genome assembly GCF_026930045.1 of Uloborus diversus. NCBI lineage: Eukaryota > Metazoa > Arthropoda > Arachnida > Araneae > Uloboridae > Uloborus > Uloborus diversus. Next base: position 152,850,346 of record NC_072732.1, on the reverse strand, counting down.
CAATTTACGAGAAATTTGAGTTTAAAAAGTTAATTACAAAAAAAAAAAAAAAAAACTACTTGGAGTTTTACAAAATAAAACCCCAGGTGCACACCCCCGGGGCTCGAAGTAATTTTATACAAAATTTCAAGACTGTAGGTGCTATGGGGTCTCCTGGGCGCAGATCCACCACAGACTTCCTTCCAGAATTTCTTTGAAACCTTACTTTTATTTACTATAAAGAGATAATTTTGAGCGTCTTCTCATCAAGTTCTTTTTTCTTTCTATTTTTTGAGGGAGCGGGGGGGGAGGGGGGGGCAGGGTTTCATTTCGTTTGAATATGGGATGACATTAGCTTCCAGCTCGGTTATTCCCTATTCCAGATTGATGAGTTCATAACAAGGACGAAACTGCAGTCTCTGGGAGGCATAACCGAGATGTCGGTATATTACACGTAATGAAATTATCAATCACCTGAATAAAATCTTAGAATTGCACTTACTGTATGCTAAAATGGTTAAAATTCGAGTTCTTCAAAAGTTTGAAGTTAAAAAAAAACCATCAGACGCAGCAAAATTCGTTCTTTAGATTGCTAACTAATGTTTTAATGTTAATGTTAAGTTTGTCACCACCAAAATTGTGAAATATGCTAACTAATACCATTTTTGATACATATCTTTGGTAATTAAAGTTCTATAAAGATGAGACCTTGCCAAGAAAATTATCAATTAAGTCTCCTCTGGAAGAAAAAAAAAAAAAGAATGAACAAAATCAGATCGTTCATTCAGAAGCTACGATGCCACAGAAACACATGCCGTTGCACAGACTATCGAGAGTGTTCTTACCTAGTTCTCACCTTTGTAAGACTTTATTTATTGGTGATTAAAAACTACAGATATTAGTACTTTTTCGCGATTTTGTTAGTGAAAATTTGCACATTTTAAATATTCATACGAAAAAAAGGGCCATTTTTTCTGTATTTATTTTAATTTTGTTTCGAACTTACAAGTAATGCAGAACTGCAATTTTATAACCTTTTATATTAAACTTTAAATGGAATTCTAAGTGCGTTCACGCGACAGGTAATGATTTTATTGCTGAAGGAGAGAAAACTTGTCGATTACAAGGATGATCCCCTCTAAGGGCAAGGGCGCACCCCCCTATATATCGCAAAAAACCCTAAAAGCAAGAGCCCCTTTAAAAAAAGTGAAAAATGCCCCTCAAAACACACACCCTCCCTAAAAAATTCAAAAGTGCAGTCTGCGTCATCATGACCCCCCCCCCCCTTAGATTTGCACCCCTGGTGATGAAGAATGTTTATTTGCTGCTATTTTGTATTTGTTAACAATTAAAGTATCTGTAATTGGTTTTAACAAATAAAATCAGGTTGATTTTCAAAATTTCCTCTGGATTCTTTTGTGACTAGCAAAATTCAGTAGTTGTGATTAACTTTGCTTTTCTGAGTTTTCCAATGTGACGCGGAAGTTATTTAAATGTACGAACATTTTATGTCTTCTTGGTCGTGAGGTTCGTTTTAGTAGGAGTGAGGCAGTCGAGGTCGTTTCCTTTCCAAATTTGAGATTTGACATTAGTTCTTGTTGCAAAATGATTTTCTTTTAGTGAAATATAAATAATTCTTAAATTAAAATTGAGATGAGGAAAAACATTAAAGAGAAAAAAAGCCTCCCCGGCGGGGAATCGAACCCCGGTCTCCCGCGTGACAGGCGGGGATACTGACCACTATACTACCGAGGATTATTATAGTGCCGAAACCCGGGATCGAACCAGGGACCTTTAGATCTTCAGTCTAACGCTCTCCCAACTGAGCTATTTCGGCACATCCACAGTATGTGGAATTTGAGAAGAGTTCCCGAAAGTAGAAGAGTGAACGTATTGTTATCTCAAGCCGGAGAGCTCGCAGGAAATGCTTGGACGGGAGCGAGAGGGAGGAGCGTAAATGGCGGGAGAGACAAATCGCAAACGCCAAGCAGAGGGTAATGAAAAGCCTTTTCATTACCCTAACATATGATTTTATCTATTTGCTCAACAATCTATACAAAATGAGGATAGGCAATTTTCAATGTGTCAAATTCATCTCCGTTTGCTACAACCTGGATCAAAATTATAAAAATCATGGTTCTCTCGTTTCTGATAAATTTTTGTGCGACGCATTTTTTAAATCTTACTTTTAGTCTACTTTCCCGTAAAATTTAAAAACACAAGAATAAAGCATGAAAAAAAGCTTAATGAATCGTAAAAATGTCGCTAAAAAAAGTCAAAAATAAATAAAATAATCAAAGAAATATGAAAACATTTAAAAAACGTAGAGAGTAGGGTTTTCCGATGGGGAACTGTGTCCTGTATCTGTCGGTCCCATCCTAAATAGCGTTTGAGGGAATGATTCGAGCAAACCTTTTTTGTTCGAAAGATATGTCGGTGAGGATGGTCAATTGGTCATTCCCACATTTCATTTTTTGATTTGAACAATTTTTCATTCAATTTTGAAACGGGGAAATTTAAGACAAATGCAAATCTCGATCTAAAAGGTGTATTTGCTCGAAACAAACAGTTCTTGTTGAAGTACATGTTCAAAAATGAACTTTCAAAATAAACAATTCAATTTTTTTTAACATATCTAAGGGGAAATTCAAGGCAAATATAGATCCTGAACTTTAAGGCGAATTCGTTTGAAACAAGCATTGTTGAAAAAGGCTCTTGACAAAAGGAATGAAGTGGATTTGCTTGAAATAAACTTTGTTGTAAAAAGCTCTTGACGAAGAGCATGTTCAAAAAGAAATGTGTTCAAAATGAACAATTAAATTTTTTTTTTTTTAACATGAACGCTTGCAGAAGAATTTATTTATTTTATTTTTGGCGACTGAAAACTCTGAAAGCTTTTTTTTTTTTTTTGAGCAATCATGATTGCTTATTGCTTTCATTTGACTGCTTTGATGTCCTATGATTTTATTTTCCCGCCAGCACCCTCTGCAGCATCACCGTCGACCGGCAGCCTCACGTGCTGCTCCTCTAGCGAAAACCGTCTCCAGGTTGCGTCCATATCCTACACTTACTTGCATACGTACACGCACGTACACACAAACACATACACACACATACATACACCTACACACATACACAAACACATATACACACACAATCACATACACACTCAAACACATACAGACACGTACACATGCACACACACCTACCCACACACTCATGCCTGCACACAGACACAAACACATGTGCCTACACACATACACATTCCCCCCCACACACACACAAACACTCATACACACAACTACCCAGACACTCATACATGACCATTACAGTTCTTTTAAAAAAGCAGCAGTAATAAAAATAATGGACTTTAAAATATCTCAAAAGGATTTCAAGATTTTGTTTTCTTGCTCCGATTACAACCTTTTAAAATTCTGCACAAAATCGGACATTGGGGGGGAGGGGGAGCAGGTCCCAATTTCCCAATAGGCAGAGTAGGTAGCTGCCTAGGGCGGCAAAATTTTCAGGGGAGGCAAACTTTGCTTTAAACACACATTTTTTAAATTATTTTCTCATTCTTGAAAGTGAAATAGTGGCATTCTTCCCTTTTCCACAAATACAATTTTTTTCTTTCAATTTAATAATTCTTACTTTCGCACATCTTATGAAAATCAACTGTTTTTCAATCATGGTAATAGATCAGCGAAAAACAGTAAGTGAAGAAGACTGAACGCGAGTGTCGATTTCAGTAAGTGACGTTGTGTTTGGCCAAAAGTCACAACAATATTGTAGTTTGACTAAGATTTTTAGTGCTATGCTAAAGTTTATTCAGTACTGGTTTCTTGAGTGATTGACGTTTATATTCTTTTTTTATTATTAATATTTAAAAATTGTTTTCTGTTAATATTAAGTCTCGGTAGTAAATGAAAATAAGTGACGAGCGAAAAAGACTGAATGATTTTAAGGAAATGGTTAAAAGGAAACATGCTAAATTAAAAACCGGAGAACGAAAAAGAGTCTTCAAAAAATTTTTTAACGTGATATATCATTGAACAGCGCCCGAGTGGTATAGGAACACAAGGGAGCGAACGTAATAACAGAGGAAATTATTCAAATCGTTGATTTGTTGATGAAATAACTAAAATTAAAAATTTAGAAAGCCCCCTACTGAGTCACCAATGTAGAATCAAGAGGGAAAGTTGAAAATCCTTTTAAAAGCCTTGTACTATTAAGAATCAATTACACTTTTGAAACCAAATTTAAAATTAAAAAAAAAATCAAAAATCGTCAAACTTGTCGCCAAGTTGGCGACAAAACTTGGCGACCAAAAGACTGGCAATATATCGCTAAGTGTCCGCCAAATTATAACACCACATGATTTTACATCGAATTTAACAATGATTTCCCCCAAAAAAGGGGCAAAAGACCCCCTTCGGAGCATACGAATGCAACCAAAAAAGAAGGTGCACAACTAGATCTCACTAGGAGACTACGTACCAAATTTCAACTTTCTAGGACATTCCGTTCTTGAGTTATGCGACATACATACACACAGACACACATACGCACATACGCACATACATACGTACATACAGACGTCACGAGAAAATTCGACGTAATTAACTCGGGGATCGTTTATTTTAATGGATATTTCGGGTGTCTGTACGTTCCTAGGCACATATCCACGTGTGGTCAGGTTGAAAAAGAAACTCAACATTCATTTGGGGGTGAGCAAAATGGAAATTAAGGCCGATTTTTGGGTGAATTTTTTTTCGCGAATACAATACTTCCTTTTTTGTAAAAGGAAGTAAAAAACGAAACACCATCTACAACTCTTGAGAAAAACCATTTTCTTCATTATTTTTGACATGTATGATAGAACGATAGAACTAACAGTCATTTCAGGAATATATACCAATCTCAATATTTTAGTACGTGCAGTGACCCTTAAGAAAGTGATACAATTACTCCCCCCCCTTTTAAAAATTAACATTTTTATTTTAACTGTAGCAAATTTCGACAAAACAACACCCTTTTGAGGTCGAAATGATGAAGTAGATCTTTGCTTATTTTATCCAGAAATGTTTCAACTTCTAACTGTAAACTTTACCTGGATATTGTATGTAAACATCTGATGGCGAATATAGTAAAGTGACTTTTAATCCCTCATGAGGAAAAAAAAGGAGAGTGACTAAAAGAGGTATTGTTAAATGAGAATAATTCATCAGTGGATTGCATTCTCTTGTAGTTATTAATAAGAACCACGGACGATTATCAGTTACAACTAACAAAAAGCTGTTTATTTACAATTTCAGATTTGAAAGGAGCAAGCTGGGGAATGGCGGAGGCCTTGCCCCGAGAGACAATTTCTAGGGGGCCCTAGATAAGGGAAAAGCTACAAAATAAATCACGAAAACTGTTTATCTCACGTTTATGTCCAGTACGCTTTCCGGCGCTGCAGTATATCGCCCCTTGCAGGATCGGTAAAGGGCTGCAGGGTAGGCTTTTCATAATAAATAAATTTTAAAAAGCAATATTAAAATATCTTCTGCCCTATTCTGTTTCTCAGATACGTTTTTAGAAGTTTCAAAGAGCAAAATGCTCTTTCGCTATTGTCAGATGTTACAGAGATGCATAAAAAGACATTGAAAAGCTCGGAAAGAAGAGTAAAACCCGCCGAATGTTCTTGATAATGAAAAAAGACAAGAAGGGTCTCAAAATTAGAGATAAATTTGACCCTTATTGAGTTTCAAAGGTACTTTCGATTTTTTTTCCGAATTTTAAAATTGAATAGTTATTTAAAAAATTCAAGTTTCCTAGCAAAAGTCTTTGTACGCAAATGGAAATGGTAGTTTTTAATCCGAGTTGAAGGATTTAAGCTTACTGTTCAAATTCAGAGCGTCGTATTGTAACAAACACGATTTTTTGCGATAGCCATTACAACCCAAATTCAAAATAATAGAATATCAGAACTGTTTGAGCAAAACTTCTCTTTGAGTTGGGAAAAATGAACGCATGCAAATTCAAAAGAGTAAAACTCGTTATTCATGAGTGGGTGAATCAATTGAAACAACTTTTCAGATATTATTTTTGCAACTCATGGATCATTAACACATTGGAAAAATAGATAGATTTTTTATATGAATCAAAAAATTAGAATAATCTATTCATTTAATGTGAATTTTAAAAAGTAGCGAAAATATTTGCGAACCTGTTAACCGATAGTTTGTCACAAGTATGGAGCTTGGTGCCCCGATAATTTTACGCTTTTTTAAAAACCTTTTATTGCTCAAAATGGGTGGTCAAGGTGATAAATAGGAAGAAAAAAAAAAGGAGTTACATATGGTATCATTTCTTAAAGTTAGAAAAAAATTATCCAACTCAATTAAATGAATGTTTTACAATCTCTGGTATGAAAGGTTTAAATAAGGAATATCGGAGGACAGAACAACTAAAAATAACCGAAGCAAACGAGGTAGAAAAATTGTAACACCTGACAGAAATGAGCCCAAATTAAAGTAAATCGTCCAAAATAATCATTGAAAAATGCTTAAACGTCCATAAGTGTTGGAAAGAATGTATAGTTATCTTATCCACGCCATCTACACTTGGACAATTGCATAAACTGCAGTTTTAATTGCGAATCTACGAAGCAAAACCAAGGATATAAATGAAGCAGAAACGTGCACGACTCTCCTGGAGCAAAGAGAAGCTCATACGGGGGCAACAAGGTTGGAAAAGTATTATATTCAGTGATGAATCTTTTTTTGAAATATCTGTGAACAAAAAAAGGTTTTCAGGTTTGAGGTTTGAAAAGAAAAGCGTATGAGAAATTTTGTGTAAGACATTCTCTCCAATTTGACACATCCTTTTTGATTTCTGGGTGCATGGGAAACTATATATATCTTAATATAAAACAATGCGTGACTTCTACTGTTTGTCAATAATAGTGCATGATACTTCATCTGAGGCACAGCAGTTACACATTTTATCTTTCAACAAGACTCTACTCCGTGTCACATCTCTAAATCAACTCATAGATTTTAAACAAAAAGAGGAATTACGGTATTAAACTGGTCAAGCAACTCCACTAATCTCAATACGATCAAGAATTTGTGGTACCGTCAAATCTAAAGAAAGCGATTCAAGACATGATGCCCGCCAACAAAATTGAGCTCGTTGCCGCATTGAAGAAGGTATGGAAACAGTGTCAGAAACGATCTATGTAAACAAGTAATAGAACCCGCGTGTGAAAGGATTAAAGCATTTTGAATACAGCAAAAAATGACGCATTCTAGTATTGATATTGCGTTTTTTGAAAGTGTTTTCCCGCTTTAATTCGAATATTCTAATTTTTTGACTCAATGTAAACCTTCATCACTATAAACTTTTGGATTATTCTGTCTATGATTATTTTTAATTGAGTACATTTGAAATGAAATGCGCACTTTAAGGTCTAAGAAAAGTGGCACGTTCATTTAAATACATAATTTGCACTTTTTTTTTGTTAGAACAAACTTTTTTTCCAAAAAGGGGGAAGTATTCCATTATTTTGAATTTAGGTTGTCTAACTGAAGAAAAAAGGAACGGGAAACACACACACACACACACTTTTTTTTTCCGTGGAAGAGAAAGTTCTAAAGGACATAAAACAATACTGTCGTAGAAACAATATCGTCTCCGATCACCGAAGAAGTTCTGTTGAGTGAATACTTCCTAAAAATGCTCTGGAGTAAAAAGGAAAACGGATAGGGCCCTGGGACAAATGTCTTGTGTTGATCGGCCTGCTTCGTGCCGATCCTTCTGGAAAAGTTGAGAATCTTATGATACACATTTCAGGGGAAAAATGCAACAAAGTAAATCAAAAAAATATGTTTCCTGATTTCCCCCTCCCCCCTCTCCCACACATACAACCCATTTTTTTTTTATTTCAAGCATGCACACACACAAACGAAAAGGAAGTTAAATAAAAAGTTATAAATTATTGTCGGAAAAAAAGTGAGGGGGCCCGGGTCCGTTCGGCCCCTTCCACGAGCCGACACTGAAATAATCTAAAACCATCTAAAAACGGAAGATCTAAAAATGCCTAATTTCGGTAAGGGACGTACTGGTACGTCCTTTACCATTGATTTACCAAATCTTTTTCATCAAATAATAATTATTTTTTAGTATAATGTTGTTCAATTGAAACAAAAAGTAAGCATACGATTTGGGAGTTTTCTGCTAAAAAATAAATTAATAGCATCATTTTAAACCGAAATTAGTAACGGACGTACCAAGGTAATTCAGAAAAAAATTCATCAGCATTTTTAGACATATTGTTAAAAAAACTTTTTGAATTATTCAGAACCTTTGAACATTATGCAAATAAAACAGGTGAAAAGAAAAAATATATTTGATATTTTCCTTTTCAAATAGGTAGTCTAACTTATTACTCTTGTGTACTGCTGTTTCTAACCTATTGATAGAGGCCTAAACATGAACTTAAAACCAAAATCTATTGCAGTTATAAGCATTATCAACACATTTTCAAAATTTGCAAGCTTTCACCTTTAAAATGAGGTATCATTCAAGTTTTTCCGACAAATTTGAATTTTTGAGAAAAAGTTTAATTTGACTTGATTTTGCCCTAAACAAAAAACGTTGAAAATGCAAATTAGCAGTTAAATGCCAACACGTGTTTTTGTTTTTCGAGGAACCCCTTCTTCAATGCAAAAGCGTCTGAGCTTTTGGTTGTAAAGTCATCCGACAATACCTTAGAGAAAGCCATAGTAACAAGTTCTTATATAGCTTGTGATAACAAGCAGCAATAAAATTAAAAATTTAAAAAAAACGCCGACTGAGTAGCAACTGTAAAATCAAGAGGGAATATTGAAAATAATTTTAAAAGCCTTTTGTTGTTCAAAATCAATGTCAAGTATTTTATTTGCTATTAAATAGAAACTGGCAGCAGATAAAAATTTTAAATCATTGTGTTTTATTTCTTTGTCGGCCAACAATGAATTCGATTATCAATCGCGTGAATAAAGACTTAGACGTTATTAAAATCTGCTGTATAAAAAATGTTATAATTCGAATTCTATAAAACATAGAAGCTCCAAACACATTCTATCAGACGCGGAAAAAAATCTCTTTATTTTAGTATTAAATTTTAAAATTTTTATCTATGTTTTCTCTGCAAAAATCGCGAAAAACAATTTAGAGGTTTTTAATTGATATCTTCGTTAATTAATGTCATAGATGCAATCTAGCTAAGAACACTTTCAATCAACTCTCCTTTCGAACATTTTTTTTTTTTTTTTTTTTCAAAATCGGTCCATCCGTTTAGGCGCTAGAGTGCCACAGACAGACACACAGATACATAGACCCGTCAAACTTATAACCCCCTTCCTTTGTGTGTCGGGGGTTAAAAACTTTAACCATTGCAAATTCAAAAAAAAAATCGAAGGTAAGTTTTCTCCGTTTTTACTCCTAAAAATAGTATTTTATATTAGTAATCGTTTCCATACAAAGATTTGAAGTTCCCTGGTTGGTGCTATTATTAAGAAATTTTTGATTGCTAAAAAATATTCTAAAAAAAGAAAAAAAAAATTGTACGCGTGTTACGTGGAAAGCTTTTCTTCATAAAAGCTTGATCAAAACTCATAACTTTGATATGGATTCATAAGTATCATTAAAAATTCAAAATGTCCGTGAAGCGAAATATTGAGGGGGATGGGGGGGGGGGGCGGGGGTTCACTGACCAGACGAATAAACGAGTTTTGAACGAACACTTTGAATTTCAAAAATTGGAACATGGTAATGAAATGCCAGGGTCGTTGGAGCAAATATATTTCTTCCTCAAACGTTACCAGGGGGTGGGATAGACGGAGCTGATTATCTTACTTTATTTTTCTTTTCTTAAATATTAAATAGTTTCTTTATGGCATTTTTTTTTCTTTTAAAGAGACATGTAGACATGTTTGCGAGATATTAAGTTTTTTCCTTCACTTTTCTGGAAAAGTAGGCTAAAATAACCAGTCATTTGTTTCTTCAATATGAGTATGAGTTATCATCAAGAAAAATGTTTCCTTTCAAAAACAATTTTCAATTAATTTGTGAAATTATTTCATAAAATAGTTTTTAATTTATAACTACTACTTTCATGGCTGCTCATATGGGGGAGCAAGGAGGGGGAGCTACCCCTTTTCAAAAGCAAATGGCCTATGACCCTCCACTTTTCTAAGTTCAAAACAAACGATCAATGGAAAACTGATCGTGTTGATCGATTCACATGTTTCAAGAAAGAAAAATTGACTTAAAATAAGTATGTCTTCTATATTTCTCTCATGTTATTTATTATTTCTTAAAATTAAAATAGAACTTTGAATCGCGGAGGGAGGAAGCCCACTGTCACCATCTGCCACCGCTTTTTGAAACCTTGTCCCGATTTTTTTAGAAAGTGTCATTTAATCAACAACAACTTTAACATTCAACTGCCATTTTTTAAGCACTTTTATTATACTTGGCCTGATTGTCACGGAGAAATCTGAGGCCTGGTTTTGCTTCAGCAACTAGACAACTTAGAGACTTCGGGATTTCACTAAATGATTTGCTTAATCTTAAGGTACAACTTAGCGCTGAAAAATTAAAATTCTTAAATAAAATTATAATTTCAGGATGGAAAACATTAAATTTCATGTAATTTCCCTACTAAATGTTTAAATATAAAACCCATTGTTACAAATTTTGTTGTCTTGCAACAGTAATGTTCATTGAGAAGTAATACTAATGGAGGGAGCCATAACAAATGTCTCAGTGAAATAAGTTTGGGACCCAGTGTTTCCCAGGTCAGGTGACTTGTTTGGCTGGGAAGTTGTCGCGTTTTGGCACGCAACCGCTCTTTTGGCATTAAATATTTTTCAGAAGACGCAACAGCGCTTATTATGAAGTCAGGGCTACAAATCAGAGCAACTCTGGCTCCAACTCCTTTACCGCATATTAATAAATAAATAAATAAATAAATAACGGATACAAATACAGGCCTATCATTCAAATTCCCTCTCCTCACTTCTTTCCGGATTTTAAAATATAATGTAATTGCATTTTTCATGTATTTTGATGTTTATTCCCTAAAATGACGGGCATGTACAAATAGTTTAAAGTGTTCTGTTATTGACTGAAAATTAATGGATTCATATGTATTGTAATCAATGTTTTGAAATGATTTCATACGCAGGCATACTAGTATTTAAATTGAAGCATAAAAATAGCAAATCTTTATTCTTGCGCATCTGCTGTTCACAGGAGCTTGGTGAGAAGATACTCGCCAACAAAGCAAATGTACACAAAATGCTTAAGAGTCGTTAAAATAATTACTAGTTAAGTAAAATGTGTTTTTTATGGAAATAAAATGTTATTTGCACTCAAGATATACAATGTTTTATAACTTTTATAGGTAAAATAAGTACAAAAATTTAAAAATTATAGGCAACTGTGGAATATGTACTCGTTGAATGCATATAAATGTTATTTTTTCTTTATTTAGAAGTAAAAAACATTTGTACATACTAGTGAAAAGTTACTGGACCTCCTGGTGTGACTTTTTCCTCACAGTTTACAATGCTAGAATACTGCACTATTAGTATAAATCTAATTTTTCCTTTCCACAGTTAAAGGTTGTTACCATGCATGGCTTCAGCTAATGAGAACTTTTTCAGCGGTTACGGTCAACTCGAAACTGCTCCCCAGGTCACATGGTACTGTTGCCGTATCGGTATAGTAGGGTTGCACTCTCTCCATCTATTCCTTCTCAATGGTAATGTTAAAGGCAATCATAATGAAAATTTTAAATCAAGACTTCTCGGAAGCAAGGTTGAAATTAATCCTAGAGAGGAACAGGGATCAAATTTTAGTGCCAACTGCTTAAAGTTTTAGACACGCATAATTGAACAAAAAATAGTTCAAATCAAAAAGTGAAATATGGGAATGAGGTGTCCTCGCCGAGATCTTTCGAACAAAAAAAAAGTTTGTTCGAATCGGACTATTAATTCAAAAGTTATTAGGGGGGGGGGGGGACCGACAGACATTTTTCCCCATCTCAATACCCTACTTTCCAACTTTTAATTTTTCGATATTTATTTAATCATTTCATTCATTTTTGATTTTTTTTTTCGCGATATTTTAAAGATGTATTAAGCCTTCTTTCATGCTTTTTTCTTCTTTTTCTGACTTTTACTGGGAAAGTAGGCTAAAAACTGCCAATAATGAGAAAATGACATTGAATTGGAGTAAAAGGAAGTCATGTGATGCACACATCAACTCGTTCTAGAAATAATTTATTGAGAAAGGAAGGAAGTCAAAAATTCTTTTAGCTTGGAAACAAATTAAAAGTAATCCAATAATTGCTTTCTGAAAATAGTCCTATAACGAAACCAAACCCATTATTTCCAAAATAGTTTTCACACTTTATTAATCAGACTATTTCGTAACAATATTTTTGCAGAAAACTAAATTTTACTATAGAACTGTATTCTTGCTTATCAAGCGGAGAGCACAGCCGATATCGGCTGTAATGCTGTCTTGGACATGAGTCTTCCATCTTTTGTGTAAAAGGAAGAATGCATATCAATCAAAATGAAGGAATAAATTGAATCGACCTACCCTTCATCAAATGTGATACTGCACGAAGAAGATGGAAATGAATGTGCAGAAGTTTAAAGCTACTCCTACGCTGCAGCCAAAATTTACTTTTTGGCCGGACTGCATTTGAAGCAGTGAGAAGCAAAGGGATATAAGTGCCAAAACTAAAAAAAGGTGATAACCAGTGCAAACCCGATAGGAGAACCTCATCTCTGTTATGGAGCAAGATATGGGTACTAGTTTGGGAAAAAAGGTTGAAGAAAACCTGCAACCTGCCTCGGATAAAGAACTTTAAACGCGTTTTACTCAAAATTTTGAAAAGTCCACTTACATCCCTTTGCTGCTCACTGCCTCATTTGGTCCTATCCTAACGATTATTAGTTCGGAAAATCACTATGTTCAGTTAGTAAAGATTTTTAAAAAGAAAAAAAACAAATAAATTAATTAGAGATAAACATAAACACAAAATAAAAACAAGTAAACACTCTGGAAAAAACTTAGAACTATAAAATGTGACATTAGTCAGTGTCACATAAGAGAACTCGTGGTAAAAGTTCAAGACTTTTCATCAGAAAAAAAGTCTGTGATGTTGCAAAAACTCACATCGAGTTCATGCAAGTAACAGATCCCATTGCATCGAAAACTGAAACCAACAGGGTTCAAGGTTCTGAAGGAGACCGAGTCTAGCCATGGTCAACATGTTTGTGATCTATTTGCGTCATCGGATGCCTCCGCCAGAACCTTGTCCTACTAGAATTTAGTGCCCTCAGAGGAAATATGTACTCTTACCTTTGCGATTAGAAGCTTTTTCAGATTCCATGATCATACTGATGAAGGGTGTAACGGATGGAAACATGGCCCGAGCCAAGCTGGACAGCATGATGCTAGCAGTTCTCTTGGTGATGGATTTATCTTCGTCTGAAGGTTCCTGCGAACTCATGGTTTAAACTAGGAACCGAAATGGCGAGTCTCTTGGCACGATTCGAAGAATTACAACACAAGTAGAATAAAATGGCTTTCGAACGAAAATTTCTTTCTAAACTTTCGGTGAATAAGCAGTCCCTTTCGTGCCAATCTCTGGTCAGTGATTATGGGCAGAAAACAGAGCAAGGTAGTTAATGGGAGAGAGAAAAAATAACTTCAAGGTCTATCGCAAGAGCAGAAAGTTACGAAATATTCCAAAGTAGGTTTTTTGGGGGCCGTTCTTGTTTTCGCTACGTCTTCAAAACTTCATGTCCACGTGTACTGACCACAATCCATGATGAAGACCTTGAGAAATTGTAAGACCGCCGGACGGATCCGAACAGGTTAAAACATTTCTGAAGCAAATGACTGCCGCGTTAGTTCAAGAAGAGAGGCTGGCGGGAGAAAAATAACAAGAAAGAGAGCGAGAAGAAGAAAAATAAAAACATGAAAAGTGAATAATGAAATAAAAGAATGAAAAAATGTGCGTGCTGGGATGTTGGCATCACGTGACTGGCCTCTACGCTCAATCGCCAGGTTTGGTTTGAGTTCATCGGTCGCAGTGTATACATACCCTCCCCTACCCATCCACGTGTTTTCAAGGAAGACCTGACGGTCCAGTCTCTTCTTACCTATGGCTATTTAAGCAATTGCTGCAAGTGCCCGGAGTCTCGGGCTCTATGGAAGTTCAACTCTTCTTCGTTGATGGGGGTGAGCAATCAGAATTGCTTCCTAGCGCGCGGCCTCCCGGTGCTTGAGCTTCGTTTTCACGGTCTGACGGGAAACCGAATTCGAGCGTTTCGGAGAGAGGGAAGAACGGTGCAATTTTTTTTTCTAAATAGTTTTCGAACTGGAGTATTTCCCAACACGTTATTCAATAATGCACACGTTTTGTGGCAACTATTTAATGACTTTGTTTGAGTATTCTTCTTCTGAATTGAAGCATAACTGGTAGAAAAGACGTTTTATTAGCAAGTGTACTGCTAATAAACGTTTATAAAACCGAATACGATGACATTTTTGGCGGTCGTGAATTTTTTTTTCATGAACGGCACTTTTCCATATATTTGATATATCTGTCCGACTGAAACACTAAAACAGCCAGAATTTACCTCTTAGGGGGCCGGGTTGCCCACCCCCTGAGAGCAAGGGCGCGTCCCCTAAACATCGCTAAGAGCGCCCCCCAAAAGCATGAGCCCCCCCCCCCCCCCCCCCGCCGCAAAAAATGAAAAAAATTCCCGTCAAAACAATCCCCCTAAAAATTTTAATGACACAGTATGAGCCATGACACGCCCCCCCCTTCAAGATGGGCCCCCCCTGATGGGGTGAGGGGCTCCTAACAGTACTTACAAGCATATAATATCACATTAGCATTGATACTCTGTTAAACACAAGGGTCTGGCGAAGGGTTGATTTCTGAAGCTGAATCTTGAGACACTTACGGTCATATTCACCAGCCAAGTTGAGCATCGGCCAGTTGAACCTTCGACCGAAGTCTTTTCGACCTATCAGAATACTTCAACCGGCTGTTCTTGTATATGACTAATGTTCAACTTGGTCGGTGAATATGATAGTTAACGTCAATACTGTGACCATAGGTGTGATGCGCAAATTGTCTTCAGTTTTCCATTGATGTAAAAACTAAATATTTTTGACAATTCAAAAATGCTGCATTACAGAAGGTTGGTAAAGCATGGGGTTTATTTAATGAAATAAATTGAATAAGAATCGCCACATAGTAAAAAAAAGTAACGCCAAAGAAATTGAAATTCTGTCTGTGGCTGTACTGTGTCTAGAACAGCCTATTGTCCCTTGAAATTTCGTACAAATTACTTCAAGTCCCGGAAGTTCGCACCTGTTTGTTTTTTTTTTTTTAATTTCGAATAAGTTTTATGTCATTAATTTTCAAAGCTAAAATTTCATATAAATTGCCTCTTGAAGGGATGCAAATCTTCCCACACCCGTTAATATCCTATGTCATTCGAAAGAGCTTTTTTTAGCATCAGCTTTTGAGCTTGTTCCAATTTTGTCAATTAATTAGAACAGCAGATATGAAGGTTTCTAATTTAGCGAAAGTCTTAGGCTCAAGTCCAGAGCTAAAATGCAAAAGATTACCAGAAACCACGAATTTGAATAAGACTTTTCAAAAGTACAAAACGGCTGCTTTGCTATCTTCAGGAGGTCCCTAAGCTGTGAAATTTGGTACACTTAAATTTGGTCCTGGGAAAGGGGTGCTCTTCCAATCACATATTTAAATATATATTGTTTTTCTTTTTTTTATCAAGTTCGTTTTGTCTTCGGGTTGGAGTGGGATTTTAACATTTTTCTAAATTTAATGAGCTCTATACTGAAACTCTATTTTCTATGAGAAGGGCCATTTTATTTTGTTCTAACCGTGACAAGTATCTTAATCAAATTCTTCTTAAGAGGCAGTCTAAATCTTCGCGAACCAATTAAAATTGCAAAGCAATATTCGGGGGTTGCTGAGCGGCAGGGAGCAGGGGTTGGAGCCCCCTAAAATCGCATTAAAAAGCATTGACCATTTGGAACAGATAGGCATGTTTACAAGGTAATTTTTTCCAGGTGGTATTCTTCGTGTCTGGCTAGCCGCCGGAGAGTTAAGTTTTCGAATGTGGATCTTTAAAACATATCCGTTCAACTATGTAGTAAATGAAAAACGATTAAAAAACCTCCTCTCGAAAACACAAAGGAAAAATAAATGTACGTCAGCGACCCTTTACTGATCCGTGAAAACAAGTTCAAGCCAAGCATGAAACGAAAATAAGAAATGAAAACATGAAAAGTTGTGGTCATTTTTTCATTGTTATAACATCGCTCACTGTCCTTCCGCGACAAATGATATCTGCTGTCTTTTCTCGCTGCTTTAAATCGTTTGCTGCCGTCTCCGTGATGCGAACACAGATGATTTTGTGCAACGTATGAACCTTTATTGCTAACAGGTCTGATAAATAAATAAAATTAATCAATTAATTGTTTAAATTTACATCATTAACTCCATGGGCACGTAAAGCGCAATGACTGCAAATTTTTCAATTTTTTAATTTTTTTTACATTTTTGTCATCTGTTGCACTTGAGCTCTACTGTACAAGCTCGCTTATTTAGTTTCAACTGAAAAAATAAAAAGCGCGAAAAACCGTCTAATTTTAACATTTTCCTATTGTTAGTTCTGAATCCAAAATGTCTCGAAAACTTATTTCTGCAGATATTGCCGTTCACCAGCCCACGGCAGATTACTCCTTCACTTCCCCCTGTCACAAATTAGTAACCACGTTTGAATGCTTTTGTACTGATGACTGATACAGATAATTTTATGATTTTTTGTTTAAACATTATTTAGAGGTTTTAGAGTGCTATGCTATCAATTAGCAGCATTTATTTACCAAGGATATCCACCTTAAATCAATACCAAATTATTTTCGAAATTCCAGAGTTCCAACTTTTAAGCCACGCTCCGTTTTGAAAGAACTCTTTTACTAGTAATCCCATAAAACTATCTTTTAGCAACTAACTAATTCGCAACTTTCGCAACTCCAGAACTCGAATACGCTACCTTAAGGTGATTAACAATACTAAAGAAAAAGGTAAAACATTCCATTCCATGCGTTTTCTTAGGGGTAAAGTACAGGCTTCAGACAGTTTGTGGTGTAATGTAATTTCAGAACAATAGAAAAGAAAGCTTTCCACAAACACGATGAAAAATCACTGCCATTCACTAAGCGTCAAAGCAAGCTATAATTTACGGCATTTGTTTGTTTTACCTTTTTCATCCGCCATTAGACTATGGCTGCAGCGTCCCCTATAGTTTATTGGAGTTGCGAATGAATCATGAATTCATTAGAAAGCGAACTGATATTTTTAATCTTGACCATTCTGTAAGGACTCTACCACCAGACTAACAGAAAAATCTGTTTGCTTTCTAATGATCTCACAGTTCAATAGGTAGAAAGCTTATCAGATTACTCTAAAAGTCCCTAAAGTATCTTCAGATTGTAAAGAGTAATTCTTTTTTAGGATTTTGTAAATAAATAAATAAAAGTCACTTAAAAATTTTAGTTACTTTTACTGGTGGTTTTGGGGTAAAAATTTCTAACTCATTGTAAAAATAAAACTCAACTTTCGGAATTTTGTGTTATGTTTTGTACATTCTAATTTTTATTTTGCATTTGCCACTAATTGGAATTAATTTTTTAATCTCAGTAATACTCATACTGTAATTTTTGAGGTTTTTGTTATTTGTCTGCTGATGTGCAAATGTTTTAACGTTTGCATATTTTGTGGTTTGCTTTACTTCATTATAATGTACTTTTTTGTACCATTTCATGGCTTGAAATTTTCAAACATTAAAGCATTAACGACAGCAAAATTCTTTACCTTTCAAATGAATGGGGTTGTTTCCTTCAGTCAAAAGTACTACTTTTAGTCACTGAAATTGAAAGAATAAGCAAAAAAAAAAAAAAAAAAAAAAACATGGAACAAGAAAACACTTTTATTTTTCCAACAGTTATTTTTTATTTAATTTTTTTTTTTAAATGTCCGATTTTGGAAATAAGGCGTGGTCTTTATCGTCTCAAGTGATGTACTTTGGCGCGCTACTCCATTGCCGACCTAAACTTTCACGCTTTGCTGTCAACCGCATTGCCAGGTTATGATAATTTGCGCTGTGCGCTAACGGCATCAGTGAATTGCATTTCATCACTGGGTACTAGGGATGTCATGTGCAGAAGTATATAAAATGAATTTCAATCTGCGCATCGATTAAAATAATTGTTAAAAAATATTAAACTTTGTCAACTTATTTAAAAAATAGTTACATCCTATGTTTTTCAGCCTGCTCTTTCAGAAAAAAATACTTTTAAAATTTCAGAAACAACCCCACATTATATCTTCCAGTAATTAAACCGTCTCTTTAATTTAATTAATTTAATGATATTTTTCAAATTACTTAATAGCTTGTTTTTTATCTGACGGATTATTTTATTTTTAACGGCTTAGTTTTAACTCTGTAGTGGATAATTTTTCATTTTAAAGTAACTTTTAGTTTTGTTTCATAACCCCCCGCACACAAAGGAAGGGGGTTATAAGTTTGACGTGTCTGTGTATCTGTGTGTCTGTCTGTGGCCCTCTAGCGTCTAAACGGATGGACCGATTTTGAAAAAAAAAAAATTTTCGTTCGAAAGGAGAGTTGATCGAGAGTTTTCTTAGCTAGCTTGCATCTTTGGATGACATTAATTAACGAAGATATAATTTAAAAACGTCTAAAAGGGTTTTCGCGATTTTTGCAGTGAAAACATATTTAAAAATTTTTAAATTTAATACCAAAATAAAGAGATTTTTTTCCCGCGTGTGATAGAATGTGTTTGGAACTTTCATGTTTCATAGAATTCGAATTATAACATTTTTCTAAAGCAGATTTTAATAACGGCTAAGTCTTTATTCACGCGATTGATAACCGAATTCATTGTTGGCCGACAAGGAAATTAAAAGCAATGATTTAAAATTTTTATCTGTTGCCAGTTTCTATTCAATTGCAAATAAAATACTTGACATTGATTTTTAATAATGTAAGGCTTTTAAAAGGATTTTCAATTTTTCCTCTTGATTCTACAGTTGCTACTCGGTCGGGCTTGCACTTGTTACTATGTTACTGAACTTGTTACTATGGCTTTCTCTAAGGTATTGTCGGATGACTTTACAACCAAAAGCTCAGACGCTTTTGCATTGAAGAAGGGGTTCCTCGAAAAACAAAAACACGTGTTGGCATTTAACTGCTAATTTGCATTTTCAACGTTTTTTGTTTTTAAAAATTTTTAGTTTTATCGTTGCTTGTAAGCACGAGTATAAAAATAATAATTTTCAAATTAATAAAACAGCTCTAAACACTTTCAGTCTTTGAGTATAAGCATTTTTAATGTTTAGATGTCCTTTAAATTGTCAATAACGTATTTTATTGCGAAATAAGTAGCTTTTATGCTACTTTGACCGAACGTAATGACAATAACTACAATGAAAAATAATCGCCAAGATTAAAAATGCGCCGTGACGTGATTGTAACGGAAAAGCATCAGTTTTTTTCAAAAGAAAGTGAATGTGAGAAGTCGATTGAAGGTTGAGAGTGAAAAGATTAGTGAAGGTTGTGGAAAAGACATCAAGTTAAATACAACGGCTGACTGTCGAATAGAATTACACTTTCAACGATGGGTTTGATGTGCATGACAATTCAATAACATCTGCATCTAGAAAGATTAAAGACTTCGCATCTGCAATGAGAGAGATTGACGAATAACAAAGAAAACAAGAGGAGGTTTAAAGAAGAAGAAAAATTCTTAGGAAACGTGTTAGAGAGTATTTTCACTTTAAATCAACGTGTGAAGCAAAGTTTTCCTATCTGTCTGAACTTAAAATTGTATATAGAACTAATAGCGGAACCAAAAATAGTTGCATAATAAATGTATTTTAAAATTTTTTTAAACTTCAGTTTCAACCAACTATTAAGTACCGAAAGAATGAAACAAAAATTAAAAAATAATCAATTTAATAATAATAATAATAATCTGTTTTAAAAAAGTACTTATATTATAAATGTCTCCACATTTTTTAACACTTATGATATTCTACAATAATATTAACATTACGAGGGGATACTGTATATGGGAACATGGGGTGGGTGGTATATGTCAACTGTTAACATGTGCCCCTAGTTGTAGTGTTCACAAGTGCCCCAGACCTTTGCAGTGGTGCCCATCCCTCCCCCCAAGTTCAATGGCGCAAATCCCCCCCCCCCCAAATTTTCTCAACCCTCTTTTCCTTTTTTTATTTTTTATCTCCCTTTTCTTTAATTTATTATTTTCTTTAATATTTTTTAAATTTATTTTTAAAATATTTTTTATTTATTTGTTTTTAATTAGTATTTTATTAGAAACGTTCTGTGCTTCGCCAATGACATACACACAAACTAAATAAATAAATGAAATAAAATATAAACAAAATTAAATAAATTACTTAAATTAAAAATAAATTAGTAAATAAATTTAAATAAATAAATTTAAAAAATTAATAAATCCCCCCAAAAAAATTGATGGCGCATCTTGCGCCATAATCCCACCCCTGTACCTTTGAAGTAACTTGAAAAAAAAAGAGAGAAAGAGAGAGAAAGAATTCTTAATTTACTATAAAAAAAATAATAAATATTGTCATAAGTTTACTTGGATGTTTATATAATGGTTTGCAACAATTAGGTTTAGCTTAGTAGTCAACTGAAAAATTTGTTTTTACGAGAAAAAGAGTGATGAAATTACATGCAACACCTACTGGAACAAAGATGTTGCCACCACAGAAACACTAAATGGCTCGTTGCTCTAAAAGTTTGGTTAAAAGGTAGATCTGGTACTGGGATTTCTTCAGAATTTTCCTAGACTTTTTGCTTGAAGTTATTTTAGTAAAACATCTCATGTTCACATGTAACCCCTCCTCTTTCCTCTATATATAATTGTGGGTGCAAGCTATCCTTAGGGTTCTTAGAAAGAGTCTCTCATAGCGATTAAAAAAAAAAAAAAGGGGGGCTACAAAGTTGTCAGAAATTAGCCTTTTCATTCAACTGATTTTCTAACAGAATGTTATGTCATTGAGGGAGATAAGTTAAAACCTGTGCTGAAGTTGAAGCAGGGCCGTAACCAGACTTTTGTTTAGAAGGAGGTTTTACCAAACACATTTTTTGAAACATTTATATGGTCTATCAAATTTGGTTTAATGTTTATTCTATTGATTTTTGTTATAATATGTTATCTAAATGAAGGCAGGGCATGTTTTTTAAAAAACGTCATATTGTTACATAATATAAATGAATTTTTCAATAACTACCATAAACAAACTCATACAGTCATAGTAATTTCATTTTACAAATAAAATTGAAATAATAACAATAACAACAATATTATTTTTGTCACCAAAATATAAATAAATAAATAGAATAAATAAATAATGCAAAGCATTTCTTTGGATGAAAAATTTCGGAGTGGGTTTGAACCCTATAAACCACCCACCGCCTTGCATACGGACCTGACTTGAAATTTACCAAGGTACGAAAATCTGCAATAACCTTTTTTTTTTTTTTTTTTTTTTGCAATTGAAGAAATTTAGTAAATTGTAAAGCAAACGAAAACAGACATATAATATCTTCAACGGAATACTAGTTGCTGTCATTCATTTGATTTTTTCTCGCTTCGCTCTCCAGCGAACCATTAAATGGCTTTCGCGTCGGATTTTGACTTCTCTCAAAACGGTAAAAGTTATTCAATTTATCTCTCTCTGTTTTATAACTTTTTATTTCATAACCTTTCCTTTCTTGCTATTTAGTAAGCTTTCGCATTTCAAGCCTTCTGCAATGTTTCATGTTGAAAGAAAGAAAATGTGGTAAGAACAGCAGCAGCATTACAATAGTGTAGCTGTAACTTTTTTGTAACAACCGACTTAGTAGTTTCAAATGCTTTTTTTTTTTTGCTGCTTTCACTTGTGCATTGGATGGAGTTTTTCATTTGTGCGTACAATTGGCGAGCAGAAAAATTGAAACTAGTTTACAAATGAGATTTTACTGTAGAGTAAACCGTTTTTCTGTTCCTTTTTTGAAAAGATTACATGTTAATAGAATTGCTAAAATGAACAGCTATGGTTTAGACCAGAGGTACCCAACCGGTGGTTCGCGAACCCCCAGGGGTTCGCGAGGTGCAGGAAGGGGGTTCGCGAAAATTTCGGTGCAATGGCGGATTTTTCCTAGTTTGGTAAAAAATTATAAAATATTCAATTTGCACACATAGTTACTAAATTTTTTTTTTAATTTGAAAACGCGCCAGACTCTTGTAAAAAAAAAAATCTTTCAGCGGTTTTACAATCTTGGTTAAAAAGAAATTTTCTAATTTTTTTTTTTTTTTTGATAGACAACAAAAAGAGATATCCTTCCTTCTTTATTGCGAGGCGCCATGCAGAAACGTTGTATTAAGCTGTGGCGGGGATCACGATGACCTTAAAAAGGCGCCATCGCGTGGAGTCAATCAAACAATATACATAATATACATATGTCGAAAAAAAATAAAGAATTCTCAAACAATGCATCATAGGGGTATTATTTCTAATCTGGTTGAAATATAACTCGGGAATTTCCGTCGAATTCAGTCATCGAATAGCAGACATGATAGCAAAAGGCTCCAAACTTAAAATTTATTACTGGATTTTACCCATCTGTTCGTTTTCAAAAATATATAACATCAGCATGCTCATAGTTCTGGGGAAATAGTTGTTAACAGACGTATTTAGAGATACTTTAAAGATGCTTGAAAACAAGTGATTTTGTTTGCAATTGGTTTTGCTACGTGAACTTGCTACTCTGTTTGTGAAGTTATAATCGTGTTGATAATTTTTATGATTTAATAACTTTCTGCTGTTATGGATCGATGGTTGAAAACTGGTAGTTTGGTTGAGCGACAAATGGACAAGTAGTCAATCGATCAACCCTCAACATCAGCAGTAACTTTCGAATCAACACAGGATATTGAAATAGATAGCTGTAATGAACTGCCGCCTCCCCCGACTAAACAGAAAAGTAAACTAGGGGAGAAAAAAGGAAAAAAGTGAAAATATGACAGCGACTATTTACAAATGGGCTTTTATTTTACTGGAGAAGAGTCTGAACCTAGACCGCTTTGTCTTCTCTGCAATGAAGTTCTAGCGAACAGCAGTTTGAAACCGTCATTTCTGAGAAGACACCTCGAAACAAAGCATCCGACACACAAGGACAAACCTATCGAATATTTTAAAAGAAAATTGGAATATAATAAAAAGTGTAGCGTCTCTACGTTCCTGTTAGAATCCAACGAAGATAGTAAAATGGCCCTTGAAGCTTCATATCGAGTCAGTTATAGAATTGCAAGATCTGGTCAGCCACATACAATTGCAGGAAATTTAATTGGACCGTGTGCTAAAGATATTGCTAAGTGTATGCTGGGAGAAAAGTCAGCAAAAAAAATTGACCTGGTTCCGCTATCAAACAACACAGTATCACGCAGAATTACTGATTTGGCAAGTAATGTGGAGAAAGAACTTGTGAATAGAATAAAAGAGAATAATTTTGCGATCCAGCTTGATGAGTCGACTGATGTAGCAAACGCTGCAATATTACTTGTCTATGTTACGTATATTTTTAACGATACAATTAATGAAGATGTACTATTTGCAAAACCTTTGAAAACCAACACAACTGGAGAAGCAATTTTCGAACTGGTCAACAGTTACTTTGAAGAAAATGGAATAGATTGGTCTTTGTGTGTGGGTGTGTGCACGGATGGTGCAAAATCAATGACAGGAACATTTGTTGGCTTTGTGGTGCGAGTAAAGAAGATCAACGAGAAAATTGAATGGACTCATTGCTGCATTCATAGACAAGCATTAGCATGTAAGCGTATTCCCGCAGAATTAACCGCTACTTTGAATGATGCGGTAAAAATTGTAAATTTCATAAAATCACGTGCCACAAACTGCCGTCTATTTCACGCGCTTTGTGAGGAATTGAGAAGCCTTCATGTTACTTTACTTCTTCACACAGAAGTTAGATGGCTTTCCCGTGGCAAAATTTTGACACGCTTATTTGAATTGAAGTCAGAAGTCCAAGCATTTTTTGTTGATCATCCATTTTACTTGTCCACTTGCATATTCGATCCTCTTTGGATGCAAAGGCTTGCATATTTAGCTGACATCTTTTCAAAATTAAATGAATTAAATCTATCCTTGCAAGGTGCAGTTGTTAATATTTTCGTTGTATATGATAAAATTGAAGCTATTGTAAAAAAAATTGAATTTCTGGATCCAATGCCTGGAAATGGGCGAGTTTTCTTGTTTCACTTCTCTTAGTAGTTTTTTATCAGAAAACTCAATGAAACTTGATGAAAGCGTTAAAAGAAATGTATGTGAACATCTGCAACATCTTGAACTAACATTTGACGAGTATTTTCCTAATAGGCGTAACGTCCCTCTCTCAAACAACTGGATACGCAATCCTTTTGAAGGAAATCCATGCTTAGAGAACACCCTGACATTACCTGAAAAGGAAATGCTCATCGAGTTATCCTGTGATAATTCATTGAAAACTACCTTTAAAGAGCTCTCGTTAATTGACTTCTGGCTCAGTGTAAGAAACGACTATACCGTTTTGTCCAAAAAAGCAATTCGAATTTTATTACCATTTTGTACAACATATCTGTGCGAGAAAGGATTTTCCTCCTATTAGTAGGGGGGCATACTACATTCCGTGGGAAATTTCGTGAGGAAATTGTGAGACCAATTTTAATATATTCCTTACGGTCTATATAACTATGCCTCACCGGGTGTTTTGCTTGAATTCGTGTCAGACGGCCGGTATGACGTCATCAATCCAAGATGGCGTCTTTGATGAGTTTTTGAAATTATGAGTTTATTTTTGGGTATTTTGTGATAATTTTCTGGTGAATTTACTTGATTAATATTATATTCACCTTCTTATTATAAATTAAAAACAAAATATTTGATTTATTCGTTTATTGACTCATTTTTAAAGAAAATTTTGATAAATCCTTTTTTTTACCTTGGCACACTCTAATTAGCAACTTAAAAGTATCTCGAGTGAGCTTTCGCAGTTAAAAATACTTTTATTTTTCAGGCTAAGATCACTAAACATTAGTACAGTCGAACCTCGTTAATTCGAACACGATTATAACGAACTACTGCTAAAGCGAACTACATTTGCGGACCCAGTTTTTCTGTTGAAAATCACTTAACACACTCAACACTATTGTTTTTCAGATAAAACGAGCTACTGTTGGGACAAATTTACTTTGAAGGTCCCTTTGAGTTCGTTTTAACGAGGTTCGACTGTGTAATCGTTTAACAGAATTCCTAATAACCTTTATAATTGCGCCTTACGAGGAGCTTTTCTTACATCTTTTAGAACGCGCCCCAGTAACGCAAAACAGTCCCCTGCAGGACGATTTTCTGACCCTCACCCTTGACCTCTTTGACTGGATGTGAATATCGTATTACATCGGGGGTGCTCTTATGAAATTCGTAGGGGGAGAGAAAGCTTCTGAGTAGAGAAAGTATTGTTTACCGGTTCGTTGGTGAATAATCTGCAAATCTACAAGTACGGTTATTTTTTCCTTAACCTAGTTCTGCTGTTTTATTCACGATGTCTTCTATTCCAGAAACTCATTTACAAATTTCTTTGCCTCCATCTTTCAAAAAAAAAAAAAAAAGGCTACAAATTAATTACAAACTATGTATTTTTTGTCAGATTAAGAAGTGCCGATTAGTTAAACCCATTGGTTATGATAAAGTGTTAGAATGTATCAAGAAGAGAGCAGAATGGAATGACAAAGAGTATACATTACTTAAGGATAGATTAATGAATGTGACCGTAGAAGAATTGAAAAATGAAAACGCATCATGGCATGCAGAATGCTACAAGAAGTGCACTCATAAAGTAAGCATGGACAGAAGTAAGAGATTACACGAAATGGATAAGAATGAAACATCTTGTTCAGCTTCCATTCATGAAGACAATGTTGTAGGCTACACAACGAGATCCAAAATTGTCGTTGGTAACAAAAATAAGTGTTTTTTCTGCTTCGAAAAAGGGAGTGTAAGAAAACCATTGGTAGCGATAAAAACAGATTCTGCAGGTCAGCAATTACAAAAAGCAATTGAAATTTCCAAAAATGAAACTTTGAAAATTAAACTCAGTGACTGTACGGATCCAGGAGACCCTCATGCAAAGTATATTTTATACCATAAATCTTGCTGGGCAAAACATGTACATAATGTTTTACGAAAACATCGCGATCCTGATGCAGTAACAAAGTCGCAAGACATTTCTAATGAAGCAACAGACGTAGAATTTCGGTGTGCATTAAATGATTTTCTTGTTCAGGGAAATGTTACTACAATAGCAGACCTTGAAATGAATTATCAGTCAATTGCAAATAAAAATGGCGGATAAAATAAAACGCGAAAAGAAATTAAAAATCTCATTCAAGAAGAAATTGATGACGCTATATTTAGTAATCCAAAAAGAGTAAATGAGTCGCAATGCGTGTCTTTAAAGGCGACTGTAGACATTACCCTAGCTAATGCAGAAGATGATTTTATAGACATTGGAAAAAACATGAGAACTATCTTTGAAGCAGCAAATATTTCACGCAAAACAGTTTTATCTCATCAGAAATGGATATTTACAGGATCTCTTGATCGGAATCAGATAGTTGATGCCGTTCCAACCGAAGTTGACCAGTTTTTTAAATGGTGCTGCAACGAAAAATTTGAAATTAATTCCACTTCTGAGGTGCAGGACAATACCGTGCTAAACAAAGCTAAAAGACTGTCAAACATATTCATGTACGAAATACTGTCTCCGTACCAAGCTTCAAAAGAAACTGTTCATCGACACACCCGAGACATGCCTTTGCAAGTTGGTGTTGGTCTTACAATGCACTCTGCTACCCGAAGCAAATTTATAATTGATTTTTTACATAAAATAGGAGTTTCGATTGATTATGCTAAAGTTCTACGTTTGGAAACACAGATAGCGAATAAGGTAATAAGGCGCATGGATGAGAGTGGCGGGATCTATATTCCTCCTGGTTTGATAAAGGCAAGATTTCTGTTTTGTGCTGCAGATAACATTGATTTCCTTGAAGACACAGCTTATGGAAAATGTACTTTGCATGGCACTGTAATGGTACTTTATCAACAGGAAAAAAAACTCGGATAGAGACAAATTCCACTTTCTCTTACCACACCTTCAGCAGCCCGTTCCCTTTAGACATTACCTCAGTCCCTGACTGAAATAACGTCCTATAAAATTGCAAACACAAGTAAGCCCAAATGTTCAGCATTTGGAGAAGTATTAGAAGATAAGAAAACAGAAAGTGTAAGATATTAAATCAGTTCCACTTAGAGGATATTGTTTGGACGATGGCCCGCGTTCAGCAAATAAAACATGAATCTGTTAATGATGATTTACATGAATCTGAAAGTGACGTAGATGATGGAAGTGAATCAAGCCCTGAACCTGTTATTCATATTCCAAACTGGTCCGCGTACAACTCTATAGTTAAAAAACAGCAGATCACTGAAACGCGTGTTTGTGTATTACCTCTCATCGATAGCAGCTCAAGTTTTTCATCAACACAACTTACTTTCATGCAGAAACTGGAAGACGTAACTAAATATATTTTAGGGAAAATTCACCGACAGTAGTCACCATGGAAATTGGGTAATACAAACCAGTTTTAAAACTTGCTATGGCAAACAAAACTTGTACAATAATTGGATTATTAAACTAGATCTGGTGAATTACATACGATTATGGCTATGTTGCGAGCAATTGGGTTATATTTAGATGGTACAGGTCTCGACGCCACATTGACTGAGTTATACAGTGAAACTGTAGTGTCAAAAATTCTTGCTGGAAAGTGTGTTAGACGGGCTATAGAAGCACATTCTGCGTTAAGGGTTACACTATTCAAATTTCAATGTGATTATAAACTGCAAAAACTAATCAACTGCTTTCAAGAAAAAAAGTATGGTGAAGCAAAAGAACTTCACTCAGATGTAATGCAGACATTAATAGATTTTAAAATACATGAAAAAATGAAAGATTTTGAGGATACAGAATCAAATGGAAGACCAATATTTAAACTTGCTTTGTTATATATGCATATGGTTGATACTATGCTACTTTTTATACGGTCTGTTAGGTCAGGAAATTGGGAATTACACATTTCTTCATTGGAAGCTTTCGTTCCCTATTTCTTTGCTTTGGATTTAACAAATTATGCAAGTATGATATCATGGTACCTGACTGATATGAAGCGTCTTAAAGTTAAGCATGCAAATCTTTGGAATGAATTTATGGAAGGAAATTGGGTTGTTAAAAAGTCTTCTGTGTACCATTTTGTGCTTTAGGGTCAGATGAAGCTTTAGAGCAAGAGAATATGAGAATGAAAGTAATTGGTGGAATAGTAAATATAACTCAAAAAAAATATAAATAAATAAAAAAATACTTTAGCGCGATTTTTTTTTTTTTTTTGACCTCTCCAGAGCTGGCAAGGCTTTCTGATAAAACTAAAGCAATGATTGGATTAAATGAAATGTTAGAGTAAACATCATCATTGGCAGGTTCACGAGGAAAGCGACAACGCGAAGATGTGCAATCTATATATAATGCCATCAGAGTATCAACAAACCCTATAACTTATGATGGAAGTGAACTTATTAACACAATAACAAAGTCTGTACAAAGTGAAGCCACACAAACAGATGTATTAAGCATTTTAAACAGAGGCCGTGAAATGTACGCCACTTTCAAACGAGAGAGAATTGAAACTGAAAATATGAACTTCTGGGCCCCAATGAAGAAAGAAAAACTAAATCTATGTAAAAATAGCATGAAGAAAGATGCGACAGCAGCACTTGGTGCATATGAATCTTCGGCTGTCCACAGAATGAATTCCAGTCTATGTTTAATTTGGACGGGTCGATTAAAAAAAAATATTTTATGAGAACAATTTGTTTTAAAATTTGAAAAGTAATCGTATTAAAATATTAAATATGTAATACAAGTTGAAAAAAAAATCACAATGGACCTCAAAAATGTGTTAAAACCGAGAATTTTGATCAATATCTAGTGCAGCCGCCATCTTGGACTAATGACGTCATACAGGCCATCTGACACGAATTCAAACAAAACACCCGGTGAGGCATAGTTATTTAGGCCATAAGGAATGTATTAGAATTGGTCTCATAATTTCCTCACGAAATTTCCCACGGAGTGTCTTTTACCTTAACTATGCAACTGGACTATAAGTTCTGTCAAATTTTATCCGAAAATAAAAGCTATCAAGTTTGATACAAGATATGTTTTTAAGTTCTGCATTAAAAATACAATATGTTGATAGTTTTGTCTTGAGAATATTGAGAGAAAAACTGAAGTTTAATATTGTTTAACAAACAATCCCACTTTTGAGAAAGTACTCCCCTTCCCTCCCCCGACGATTTTGTGATTAGGAATGAAACTACTATATTATTTCATAAATTTTCAAAAATTTATAACTGTGCATATGTTATGCTGTTAACCATGCTATTTGTCATTAGAAATTCAGAAAAAAAAAATCCACGAATGATTCTAAAATTGCTTGTTTCATTGCTCTTAGATATGAAAGAATTGAAACTGATATGGCATGCAACACTATAGAAAAGAATTATTTTTTAGAAAAAATCACGGAAAAAGGATTCCGAAACTCTCAGAAACGTTTTTGAAAATTGTTTGGAGAATTCCGAAATACTCGGAAACGTTTTCGAAACTTTCATGAACCACAGCTGCACAGAATACTCAGAAACATTTCTGGAAATTACGGAAAGAGGATTCCGAAATACTCAGAAACGTTTCTGAAAATTACAGAAAGAGGATTCCAAAATACTCAGAAACATTTCTGGAAATTATAGAAAGAAGATTCTGAAATACTCAGAAACGTTTCTGAAAATTACAGAAAGAGGATTCCGAAATACTCAGACACGTTTCCGGACATTACAGAAAGAGAATTCCGAAATACTCAGAAACGTTTTTGAAAATTTCATGAACCGCAGCTGCACGATATACTCAGAAACGTTTCCGAATTTTTTTTTACAGTGCAGATAGATTTCCATTGAATTGTTTTCTAAATCATGCTGTACAGCAGCACTTGCCATTGCTACTGTTCTCTTTTACCACAAAATACACGAGAGGTTCTCTTACCTTTTCCTAGCTGCCAATACTGAAACATGAATATTAGGTAGACTTATGCGCAACATTAGGGAGATTTTTCATGAATCTCCCCCAAATTTCGCGCAGTATTTAACTACCCAAGTTTCGAGTGTAAAAGGGATTTTTAAAATATAAGTAGGGATTTTGCCGACAGAGTCGTTCAAAATTCTGGCAGGACTCGAAATTTGGACATTGCTGTGATAAATTTTTGCCTTTTTTTTCAGTAAAAAATTGGTTTCAAAAATTAAATTGTTTAAAGAGGCTAAATAAACTGTTCTATTATGAGTGATAATAAACATTCCTTGAAGCTGGTAAAAATTTAGAAAGTTCAGAGGAAATTTGATAACGTTTTTCCGCATTTTTTGGAAAATAAAAGTGATGACAATTTGACGCGTACAAATGACACAATTTTCATACTCGTATATGAAAAGGTTACGCTTTTAAGATTGCAATCGTTTTACCGTAGGGATTTTTTCCGAAATTCTAATCACTAAAAATTAATCTTTTTTGTGATCATTTCGTTGTTTTGATAAATATTCGGTTAAGTTTCCTTTACGAATGAGTTCGGGATGTGGCATCAAATTTTGGGTGCCCACCAAACTAATGGGGAGTTGGTAATTATCCACAAACATTGGGGCAAATCTAATTTAACAACGTCATTGGAATCTGCGTAGCCTTCACAGAACTGCCATGTTGGGCTTGCCACAACTATAGTTATCAGCATTTTGTAAAATGTTGGTAACATCCCTTTGCTTCTAGGTATTTCATATAGTACCATCAAATGCGTGTTCTAAGCTCAGTAGAAGATACACAACGACTCTGATTGAACCGAACACAACAAGCTTTGTTAGAACATTCGAATATTTTTCTTTGCTAGAGTGTTTACCTGTGGTTGTTACTTTGCCCAAAGGCATCTTAATGAATCGAGTTCTTCCACTGGCCCGGAGTTCGACCATGCCGTCTGAATGCACAATGATCGTTTATAAATAACTGGCTCTCGTCAAGGCTAGCCAGCTCGCGCAGGTAAAGGCCGGTGCCAAATGGCCAAGGTGGGAAAGAACACTTTATGCATTCGATTCATACTTTGTAATGAAAACAGGCGCAGGTCATTTTGTTTAATGGTTTGGATCAGGGTTGGAGAGAAACTGCTTTGTATGGCATGGACAATGGAGAAAAGGTAACAAATGCAGGAAAAACTTGAACACTTTCCCCATACAAATTCTTCAAATTAAATATTTTAACTTCTCTTAAAAGAAGTTACTAATATGATTTTATCAACAAAAATAACTTCTGAATGCAAAAAACAGTTTTCAAACTAATTTTTTTTAAAGAAAAATCTGTGTTTCAACCATTTTTATTATTAACAGGCTGCTTTTTTGAGCTTTTAATTTTTTTTTAAATTAAAATTAAAATATGATAATTTTATAAATCTTCGAAAGTCGCTTCATCGTTGCTAAACAATTTCCGTTTCATTCAATTATTATTCGTTATTATTTTTTCTATAGCTAATGCACAAAGGAAAGTATTGGATACATAGTTTTTTTTTTTTTTTTTTTAAACTACCCCAGATTTTCACGTTTAAGGTGTGCAACTCGTTTTGGTCATTTTCAGAAAATTTCTAACCGTCTGTTGGTCAATTAATGTTATTATAGTTCTACTTATTGTTTTTTAATGTTTTTCTCCTTTTTTCATTCAGGCTATTATTATTTAGCGTTTCTAAGGGAAATAAACCATATAATTCTGACTCCCCCTTCCCCAACATTTGTGATGAAAATATGTTTTACCGGGGATCATGAATGTAATATTTATGTTTTCCTAAGATATTTGTATTTTTCTAAGATAAGAGATAAGATTAAGGTTATTACAGTGAAATATTTGTGTGACTATAATGCTATTTTAATCTATAAAATTATAAAACTAATGCAATAATTAAACACTTTTCCAGGGAAGTTTCTTTCATGACCCATGTTAAAACATTGACAACATATTTCCTTTCATTTCATTAATTAGAAGTGTTTTCAGAAATTCATTTCTTATTTTTTTGTAGATAAATTTTTTAATATTATTTTCACGTTCCATTTTTATTAGTCCCTTTGATTTAATTGTACAACATAATGCGTTTTAAATGAAATATTGAATAAAAATCTGTTTTTTCGTAACATATCTTTAATGTTTTAATATGACATAGGGTAACGGCTTGGGTTTCCAATCCCGAAATCCTAATCCCGAATCCCACATGATTTTTAGCGGGATTGACAGTAAAATCTCGCTGGGTTTCTAATTCCGCAAATTTTTTCCATCAAACGTTTTCCAACTTTTGCCGCTCATAAAACGATTATTTCCACAAGCATCATCTGAAGTTTGAACCACCTTCCTCGTATATCTGCAAGAAGACCAAGAAAAACTCTGTCTCATATGATGAATTGTGGAATTGCCATTAAAGAGCACAAAAATAGAGCGTATTTTTCTGAGATTGAAATGGTATTCTTATTCTAGGTTTCAGTTTTCATACGTTCAGCTATTGAGAAAACGCGCAAAACTTGTAAACATTTTTGAAAACCATCACTAAAGTTTAAAATTCAGAAAATGGCGCTTTAAAAAAAATAGGAAATGTGTATTACTGCTTGCAAAAATCGCTGAAGTAGCCTGAATGCAATGTTGGAACACTTCTGTAAGCTTAAGGAATACACTCAAAACCTTTAACTAACAAAAAGTGTACAACATTTTTTTCCCAAGAAGAAAGCAATGGAAAACCTGACATTATTTATTTATTCGGCATTACTCTAAAAGAGGCGACAGGAACTTGGGGGAAATATAGGATGATTCGCATGACAGTGCAGTAAATTAAGCTGCTCAAGTTTTTGAATGCCTTTTTAAAGTGAAAGGCAAAATTAGAGATGTTATCCAAAAATTTTTACTCAGACTGAGCACTCACCCTTGTTGTAATGTGCACTGATACAATGACAAACGTTAATGAAAGCTCAATGCAAGTTAAATTGGATAAAGCAAAACACATGTCCAATAGACGTCGTTTTCGTACCAAATTTGCAGTTTTTGAGCAAAAAGTAAACATAAGAAAACAAAGATCTACTTCAGAAGGTGATGAAGTTAATAGGAATCTTTTACTAAATAGTCCACAGTTATTTAATTTCAGAAAAACCAATTGCACTGAACACACCAGCGCGTGTTTTCATCGAGCGCATTATTTTTTAAGCAAAAATCCTTTCTAATTCCATACGAGCAATACTTTGTTAAGACGCGTTGGACTTTTTTAGGGCACACGTTTGCGTACCAAACGATATTTGCTAATTGGGATCTGACTTTGTAGTACTCTACAATTGGTTTACGGAATTCGGGAAAATTATTAATCCAAGTAACAAAAGCAGTCCTACCTAAAAAGCACAACTTGTTATACTTGACATTAAAATAAAATTAAAAAAAAAAAAGTAAATTCCGCGAAATCCCGGGATTCCACGGGATTGGCTCCTTGCAATTCCGAAATCCCGCGGGATTGGAAACCCTAGTAATGGTACCAATAACAGACAATTGTAAGTTTGAATTTAAATAATAAGAATATTAGGCGGGTAAAACTGATGTTGCTGCAACCCATGAATACGGTGCAACCATCTAGTGTTAATCAGAGTGAATTTTATGACCCAGTTGGTATTTGCAAGACAGTGGCGGAAGGTTATGAACAGCCACACGAGGTCTGCCGGTGTTTCATGTTCATTTGAATTTAATAAGGTTTTAGAACTAAAAATAAAGAAGTTTTGCACATTTTGAAGAGAAAAGTGAAATTCTGTCCATTACTTATCCTTTCCTCATGATACCTGTTACTGGGGGTCGGACATCTTTTCGAAATTGAGCAAATAAAAATAATATTAACTAATTCAGAGGATCCAGAAGCAGCCAAACGTTAGATGAGATTTATTGTCTGTTTTTTTACAAGAAGGCACTTCGCCACGCCTCTTCGAACGCAGAGTTCCATTTTAAGCTGGGGTGATCTTAGCAATCCACGAGCTCCTAAAGAAGACAAAACCAGACATCCTTAACTTTTTAGTGCATTTTAATGTGCAAAAAGATCTTAGTGTCCTTTACATCACTTGCTTTACTTCTCTAATGTCATTTTAGTTATTCTTACATTTTAAAAACTGCTGCTTTTACAACAAAATACTATGATCCAAATATACCTTCTGCCGAAAACAGCGAAATAGAATCATCGGATACCAAGTGATGAAGTAGGAGTTAAGTGCCTTCTCGTGAAAAATGGACAAGAGTTCCATGAGAGAAAAAGTTTTGAAAGTCTAAATACATTAACAGGCTCAGAAAAATGAGTTGACCTGAGAGTGATGTCTTAAGCATGCCTGTTACTGGTGCCGTTACCCTAAATACAAATGATGCAGTACAATTATTTTTTAGTTCCTGACACTAAACTATTTTTCTTTTTCATTTTCATGTCTATCATTCATAAACAGTAGCAGTCTCTTCAAAAGTGAATGAAAGTTTTTGCAAAGTATCATGATATTAAGCTTTGAAAAGGAATGAATAGTGTTATATTTTGGCTATTATTATATGTAATATCATTCAAAGGAGATTGTCATCGAATTAAGAGTCGCTATCTTCCAGACAATCATCAACCAGAATCACTTCAGAGACAGAAATCCGTCATCTCACCTTCCAAAATTAGTGACAAAAATTCTTTAGAGAATGCTTTGCAGCTTCTAAATGTTGGCAAAGAAACAATTGGCTTAAATACCGACGATCCGAAAGAATTGATGAAAATGGTAGAAGCTAAAGATTCCAATTCGTCATCGAACTTCGTTCAAGATGTACTCCAAAATTCTCGTGCCATGCATCCTGGGAAAGGTGGAAAGAAAATCCTACATTTCACTGGTGATGAAAAGAATTTACGTTTGGAATCTGCTGTCACATTCAGTCCTGTTCTTTCGGCAACAGAAAGTAATCGAACTGGAATAGAAGACATCTTCGAGATGGTTTTGGAGAAGAAATTGCCAGCTAAAGAAAATAAAGTGCCAAAAGTTGTTGAAAAAATAAAAATTACTGAAACAGATCACATTAAACCATTATCAAGGCACGAGGTGGTTGATTTAGTCAAAAATAAGAAGAGGAAAAAGAGGCATGGTGGTCATTCTTTTCAGAAATTTCATGGAAAGCATAATAAAAGAACAAAAAGGACGGAAAGCAATCCCGTATTAAGTATTATTATTGAAAAACATGACACGACAAATCGATATTCTCTAGGTGATGAAGATGGCCATAATTTTAAAAATAGTATCATCAGAACTGGGATGGATAAAGATAGAGATGAGGAACGATTCTTTGCAGATCAACTAATGCCAGATGAGACGATAACACCAGAAAACTTTCAATTTGAAATGGGTGGAAATGTGCTGAATCAAATTTTGAGTGATGTAGGAATGATTGCTGACGAGGAAGACACTTGGAGACATAAGGAACTAAATTTGGATGACTTTGAACGGTACAAAACTCTAAACGATGCCCAGCAAAGGTTTAGAACTAGACATAACAAGCATCCACGCCCAAGTAAAACGAGGAAACGGATGTATGATGAAGATCAAGGAAGTGATTATTCCGAGATAGCAAAAAACGAAAAGAGTCCAGAGGTGTTTATTGTTCATGAGGAAAAGGTGGTAACTCCAATAAATGCTCCATCAACTCAGGGCACAACGACAGACGACAAAAGTAGCACATTTTGGATCCGGATTGCCGTCATCTTTTGGTTCGTGTTCATGACTTGCTTCAGCTCATGGTTGGTCTACAGCAACTGCCAGTGGAGGCAAGTTCTTTGGAGAGGAAGACGAGGAATTTTGAACCGTGAAGCATCTGATGGGAATTCTACGTCAAGGGGAAAAGCAAGAAACAAATACTTCGAAAATTTTGATTCTGACGATGACTGTTCGAAGTTGCTGGAATGGCAATCGGAAAACGGAGATTGGTTAACTTAATTAATTCTAATTTCAATATGAAATTTAAGGAAAAATTTAAATCAGAAATTGTGTGTGTTGTCAATGGTATTTATTCAAATCTCAATAAAATTACAATATGTGAAGTTCCTTTTGCTTAGTTACTGCATTATTTTCACAATATGAATTTCTCTGACGCAAGTGGCACAGGATTTGAGTTCGTTACTTACAGCGGGAATGGTAACATTTAAACGTAAACAAACCGCCGTTTAAAATTTCAAATGTCAAAAAGTTTGGTTTGATCAACGCCTCCGTAACACTAAATGTCTATCGCTTTCTCGCTTTTAGCCCCATGGAACAAAAACGAACTTAATTCCTAAATTTAAATAGAAATTAACGAGTTAATAATTTAACTTGAATAAATTGGATCCATCGCCATAACACCGCCTTCGTTGATGTCCGCTGGGTGAAGCTGTTCTCCGAATTATTACCATACACCGATAGCTCACTTTTTGAGGAAAATACGATGGGAATCCTCATATGTATAAGAATCACTGATCGAGTAACGCTCTGACGTCATAAACAATGAAACTCGCATTATAGCATGCGTGACAGCATTATTTCACTGTTGAAGCATCGCCGTACTAGACTCTAGTGCGGTGATGGTTGAAGCACCAAAAATTCAGTAAGTTATTTGCAATTTGATAATTCGCAACTCCAACGAACTATAGGGGGCACTGCAGTCACTGTCTAATGGCGGACGAAAAAACTAAAACAAACGCACGTGGTAACGAAGAAAATGCTAATAAGTCTAGTAAATTTTGTTCGTATGCTTGATTTTTTCGTTTTATTCTTTTTAAATTAATTTTCAAAGTCTTGTTGATATTCTGACCCACGTAGAAAGAAATGAGAATTCAAGAAGCATTACTAAACGTCAAACATTAATGTAAACTACGTAGTTCGTAGTTCTAAGCAGCCATTTTCACGATATTGAATTCGATATTTATCAATTCTTGATAAAACTAAATGATAATTGTGGCCTGACAAGAATAACAATTAATGCTAGAAAATTTAATATGACATTACAAATTATTACCAAAAGAAGATGATACTTCCTTGCTTGGCTAGCGCTTATTGTTTTGCATTTGTAGCTGAGTTATTTCTCTCGAATTCTCGAATCAGTTAATTTTAAATTTTTCTGTTTCGGTGTTTCTAATTTCTGAGTTACGATTTAATTATGTCATGTTATGCAAATCATCAACAAAATTCTCACGGAAATATGGTAGTAGTTTTCTTTTCAGTTGAATGACCATTATTTCTTTTTACTTATCGAATTCTGTAATCTTACTACCATTTTATTCCACTCATGATAAAAATTAATAAAAACTTTTTAACAAAAAAATTGAACCGCCGAAAAAACTGAAAAGCAAAAAATAATAAACCATTTTAATTAAACCTTAATAACTAAGTTCTTAAACTGATGTAAGTATACCTAAGTATATATTTTTGTAATAATTTAGAGTTTTTAATTAACCTTAATAACTCAGTTCTTAAATTAATGTAAGTATACCTAAGTAGTTTTGAGTCGGTGCCAAACAAGCAAATTAATTATTTTTGTAAAGCGTGAGGCGCAGCGATGGCGTATGGCGACACGCCCCTTCGCCGGAAAATGCCGAGCGTTCACGAAGTTAAACCCGAACGTCGTCGAGTGGTCTCGAAGAAGCACGTGTCGAGTATTTGGCTGCTACTGAGCTTTTGCCTCATATACAACAGTCAAAATGTTTATATCATTGTTCATCATACTGAAGAAGGATTTCTCATCTTGTTAAAAGCTCAAATAAATGTTTTTGTGGGTCATAGTATTATTCAGCGTAAGTATGGCATAACAACTGTAGCCGTTAATTGCATACATGATCCTGAAGATTTTTCTCACTAGTTGTTTGCCTCTCTCGTGCGAGGTCCCAAAGGTTTCAAAGCTCCAACGAGAGGTACTTTTTGTTGTATACGATCTACTAGTATTCATGATTTAATGATGGCGTGTGGAGGGAGCATTTTTTGAAACATTTATGTTTATCGCCGGACATTTCACATTACATTGCTAATTTTATTTGGTTATTTCTTTAAATTTAGGTAATTTAGGGATCTTTGTTTATTTATTGTTTGGCACCGACTCAAAACTACTTAGGTATACTTACATAAATTTAAGAACTGAGTTATTAAGGTTAATTAAAAACTCTAAATTATTACAAAAATATATACTTAGGTATACTTACATCAGTTTAAGAACTTAGTTATTAAGGTTTAATTAAAATGGTTTATTATTTTTTGCTTTTCAGTTTTTTCGGCGGTTCAATTTTTTTGTTAAAAAGTTTTTATTTTATAATTTTTTGTGGCTATAAGCTACTAATGTGGCTATAATCTGTATGCTTATATTTTTGATTACTTTTAAAATAGCTACCTACCTTACTTTAGCTATTAACATATATATATATATATATATATATATATATATATATATATATATATATATATATATATATATATATATATATATATATAATCGTATTTTAACAATTATCTGTTGTGTTACATAAATAATTTTAAAAAAGCAGGCTTTATATACTAACATGGGTAGGCCTACAAAAAATGCTGCTCGGATGAGGAAAAGATGTTTAGAAGAATCTATTAATGATAAAGAAAAAAGGTTGGAAGCAAACAGAAAGAGAATTACATTAACACATTCACAGGAGAGTTTAGGTCAGCGCGAGGAAAGACTGTCGAGAATGAGAAGCTACAATAACGATAGGTTATTGCAAGAAGGTGATAAGCAGCGCGCTCGTCGTTTAGATATGATAAGAGAGCGACTTTCAATTGAGAGTGAAGAGCAACGCGCTCATCGTTTAGATCTGATAAGAGAGCGACTTTCAAATGAGAGTGAAGAGCAACGCGCTCATCGTTTAGATCTGATAAGAGAGCGAGTTTCAAATGAAATTGAGGAACAGTACCGGATCTTAGCAAGTATTGCTCGTAACCTGGGTGGCAACTTCCGAGTTTGTCATCATTAAGTAATTTGCTCAAGCACGGATCTAAAAGGGAGTCATAACTCCCTTTCAGAAACCGAAGAAACATTAAAATTACGTTTCTAAAACTTCAAATTAGGAAAATTTCCAAGGTAAAGCCCCGATCTTTACGTTCTTTCCAACTGTCACAAAGCTTAAAATGCATTTTCAAGGCTTCAATTTTGAAAATCTTTCAGAGGAGAGTCAGTTATTAGCCTTTTCGCCCTCAACTTTGCTAAATATAGCCTAAAACAGCATTTTTGGGGGTTTCAATTTCAACAACTCCCCCCCTTCGCAGTCTAACGATTAAAAAGATAGCTTTAAAATGTGCTTTCAGGCCGGCGAATTCTGACCCCTTCCCATATAATAAAACGAAGACAGCTTAAAATTGCGTTGTTAAAAGTCACAATAAATGTCACATTTTTCGGGACGTGCAACCGAACCTTCCTATCCCTTAACGTCACCAAACAGCCCAAAAATGCACTTTTAGGCCTTCAATCTCAAAACAGTTCCGTTTAAAACTGTAATATCAACAAATTCCTCTGGGAAGTCGAATTCTGATCGGTCTGACCCTTCTTGTAGCGTGATTAAAGATAGTGTAAAATGTGTGTTTAGGACATCAACTTCAAACTTTAAAACCCCCATCTCATTCAATATCTTCAACAATCGCATAAAGATGGGTTTTTGAAACTTCAACTTCAGAAAAATTCTAAGGAAGAGGTTCCAAATGTCCACGCAGTCAACTAACGTTCAAAATTTTGTTTCTAGAAATTTCTGAAGGAAGTCCGCAAAGCCTTTTTTTTCTCTCTCTCAATAATGAAGAACTTAAAAATGTACAACAATTTCGAGAAAAATTTTAGATGAGAAATCAGCATCCGACCTCTCTCTCATAATGTTGTCTGCTAAACAACGGTTAAAATCGGGATTTTTGGACGTCACTTTCAAAATGTTTCCAAGGGTGATGGAAGAGTCATCTGACTTCCCAACATTTTGAGAAACATTCAACCACTCCCTAACGCCCTCCAAGGATAGCGTACAATTGCGTTTTTGGATTTTTGGCATCGAAAATTTCCAGAGAGCTACACGAAAGTTGCCTATTCTCTTTAGCGTCATCGAAGATAGCCAAAAATTCCTTTTAATATGGAAAACATTTCTGGAGTAAAATCCAGTGGGAAGCCCTTACACCATTAAATATAGCATACGCATTTGTGTTTTTCATAGTCTAGTCAAAAAAACTTTCCGGACAGCGCAGCGCCCCTGAATCTTCCCCACTCTTTTCACGCATCCAAAGATATCCTAAATAGCTTTTTTAACACTTCAATTTCGGAAAATTTTCTTGAAAAATCCCCACTCCTAACGGCATGAAAGAAAACCTAAAACTGTTTTTTTTCAAAATTAATCTAAAGGGAGCTCTAAGCCTACTTTCTATTAGAGTTACTAAAACTGCGACTTTTGACTTAACTTTTGGAATTTTTCGGTGGGGACCTGAACTCCTTTATTTATTTATTTATTTATTTTGAGAAAATATGAAGAAAAATATGAAGGGGAAAAAAAAATTTCCTTACTTCTGAATTAAGTTCTTATTTCTGTACCTCAGAGCCAGAGGAACGTAAGTCACATTACGATAATTTTGCAGTAGAGCGAAAAAACAGAAAATCATGATTTTGTTGCTTAATTGCAAAGATATTATATGAATTACGCTACACAATATGACTGTTAATATTAAAAAAATATGTCTTCTTCATCCCTTGTTGGTTAATTTTTGTACCTCTTTTCAATTATTCACATAATTAAAGAATAAATGATTCCTTGTAATAGAACTGGACTTACGTTGTTGTGGTTTTAATCGAAAACAGTTCCGTTCCTGAGGGCCAGACTAACGTAAGTCACATTAATCTACTTTGTACGAGAGTGAGTTTTGTACGGATTGAAAGTGATCAAATCCAACTCCGGATATTCTAGAGCCTTTGACTCAGTCTCCCTTTACTTCAAAATTATTTCGACTCCGACTGACTCTATAGCATAAGCAGAGTTTCGGACTCAAAGGGAAAATGACCAATTCCAATTTTGACTCCTGTATTTTAAACCGCAAAATCCCGGCTCCAAATCCGACTCCTTTACCCCAAAATCAATTAGACTCCGACTCTGCATCCATGGTAAAAACTGAAAGGAAGGATTTCATTTACATAGGCAAAACATAATTGTTAACTTTAAAAAAAAAATGTATGCTGTACTCCTTGTTGGTTTATTTTCGTACAATTTAAGAATTAATTATGTAATTAAAGATTAAATGACTCATTATATCAGAACTGGACTTGTGTTACTGTTGTTTTACACCAAACGCTGTTTTAAAATTGTTTAAACGGTTTTACAAGTAAACTGCAAAAGTTCATAGTAGAAATTTAATGATACTTAACACAAAAAATAATCGACAGTTAGAGTTAGAACATATAAGCAGAACGTATATAATTTTAAAATGTTACAAAGAAACTGTGATCATCTATAAATTGCTGATGATCTCCAAACATTAGTCTAGAGAAGTTGAATCATCTTCAGGAAAGTTTCCTTCGTTTTCTCCGTGTGGAAGATTTTCAAAGTCAGGTGTAGACTGTATAATAGGAAT
Organism: Uloborus diversus; assembly: GCF_026930045.1. Classification (NCBI taxonomy): domain Eukaryota; kingdom Metazoa; phylum Arthropoda; class Arachnida; order Araneae; family Uloboridae; genus Uloborus; species Uloborus diversus. Next base: position 152,808,315 of record NC_072732.1, on the reverse strand, counting down.
CTACTACGTTTAAATTTATATGGTCTCTGTACTTTTCATTACATATCTTTTTACTTTCTTCTATATCTAATATATAGAAGAAAGTATTGGATTCGTGCAAATTTTCGAATTTCGAATTTTGACGGATTCGAACGTTTTGAGGTGTACTGAGTCCATTTCGACTATTTTTGGAAAATGTCTGTCTGTCTGTGTGTGTGGATGTGTGTGTGTCACGTCTGTGTGTGACCAGTTTTTTGTGGCCGCTCTACAGCAAAAACTACCGCATGAAATCGAACGAAATTTGGTACACATATGTGCCCCTATGTGAACTTGTGCCCATTGGTTTTTGGCGCGAATTCCTCCAAGGGGGGTGGAGCAATGGGACGTTTTTTGAGTTACGCGTGATTGCTATTCCTCAGGAAGTAACTGGCGGAATCAAACAAAATTTGGTCCATATGTTTGTATTAACAGGAGCAGGTGCTGATTCAATTTTGGTGTCAATAACTCAAACGGGGGTTGAGCTGTAGAACGTTTTTTGTCGTCAACTGTGACTGCTGTATCTCAAGAAATAATGAACGGAATGAAAGAAAAATTTATCGGCAAGTAGCCCTTAGTGGGTATAAGAACTGATTTTATTTTTGTGTCAACAGCTAAAAAGGGGGTAGCGCAATCACCCGTTCTTTTTTTCCATTTTGAGTGCCCTATCTCAAGAAGTAATGCTACGTTCTGGTTGAAATTTGGAATATATGTGAATCCATATGTAAACAGGCTTTGGTTCTATTTTGACGCCGATCGCTCCAAGAGGTGTTGATTTTTTTTTTTTTTTTGAATAAAAATAGCTTTATTAATGCAACTATAAGAAAGATAAATCGTAATAGATTGTCGTCTGCGTATTTCCCGTGATTTTAATTGTATGGAAATGATCGGAAATATTATCTCAATGATTTAAAATTTTTAACTGTTGCCATCTTATGTTTGTAAACAAATAAAATATTTGTAATTAATTCAAGTAAGGTTTTTAAAATAACTTTCAATTTTCGCTCTTTGCTTTGCTTTTGCAATAATTCAGACATTGGGAAGGTCGTCAAGTTTTTACATGTGTAATTTTGTTTTCATTGGGAATATTGCTTCCTCGTCAAGCATGGGGAGGGATCAGAAAAAAAAAAGAAAAATATGGAAGAAAGTTTCGTGATGGCCACAACATACTAGTTTACTTTCTTCTATATCTAATATATAGAAGAAAGTATTGGATTCGTGCAAATTTTCGAATTTCGAATTTTGACGGATTCGAACGTTTTGAGGTGTGCTGAGTTCATTCCGACCATTTTTGGAAAATGTCTGTCTGTGTGTGTGTGTGTGTGTATGTATGTGTGTCACGTCTGTGTGTGACCAGTTTTTTGTGGCCGCTCTACAACAAAAACTACCGCATGAAATCGAACGAAATTTAGTACACATATGTGCCCCTATGTGAACTTGTGCCCATTAGTTTTTGGCGCGAATTCCTCCAAGGGGGGAGGAGCAATGGGACGTTTTTCGAGTTACGCGTGCTTGCTATTCCTCAGGAAGTTACTGGCGGAATCAAACAAAATTTGGTCCATATGTTGGTATTAACAGGAACAGGTGCTGATTCAATTTTGGTGTCAATAACTCAAACGGGGGTTGAGCTGTAGAACGTTTTTTGTCGTCAATTGTGACTGCTGTATCTCAAGAAATAATGAACGGAATGAAAGAAAAATTTATCGGCAAGTAGCCCTTAGTGGGTATAAGAACTGATTTTATTTTTGTGTCAACAGCTAAAAAGGGGGTAGCGCAATCACCCGTTCTTTTTTTCCATTTTGAGTGCCCTATCTCAAGAAGTAATGCTACGTTCTGGTTGAAATTTGGAATATATGTGAATCCATATGTAAACAGGCTCTGGTTCTATTTTGACGCCGATCGCTCCAAGAGGTGTTGATTCTTTTTTTTTTTTTTTTTGAATAAAAATAGCTTTATTAATGCAACTATAAGAAAGATAAATCGTAATAGATTGTCGTCTGCGTATTTCCCGTGATTTTAATTGTATGGAAATGATCGGAAATATTATCTCAATGATTTAAAATTTTTAACTGCTGCCATCTTATGTTTGTAAACAAATAAAATATTTGTAATTAATTCAAGTAAGGCTTTTAAAATAACTTTCAATTTTCGCTCTTTGCTTTGCTTTTGCAATAATTCAGACATTGGGAAGGTCGTCAAGTTTTTACATGTGTAATTTTGTTTTCATTGGGAATATTGCTTCCTCGTCAAGCATGGGGAGGGATCAGAAAAAAAAAAAGAAAAATATGGAAGAAAGTTTCGTGATGGCCACAACATACTAGTTTACTTTCTTCTATATCTAATATATAGAAGAAAGTATTGGATTCGTGCAAATTTTCGAATTTCGAATTTTGACGGATTCGAAGGTTTTGAGGTGTGCTGAGTTCATTTCGACCATTTTTGGAAAATGTCTGTCTGTGTGTGTGTGTGTGTGTGTGTGTGTGTATGTATGTATGTGTGTGTGTGTGTGTACATATGTGTGTCACGTCTGTGTGTGACCAGTTTTTTGTGGCCGCTCTACAACAAAAACTACCGCATGAAATCGAACGAAATTTAGTACACATATGTGCCCCTATGTGAACTTGTGCCCATCAGTTTTTGGCGCGAATTCCTCCAAGGGGGGAGGAGCAATGGGACGTTTTTCGAGTTACGCGTGCTTGCTATTCCTCAGGAAGTTACTGGCAGAATCAAACAAAATTTGGTCCATATGTTGGTATTAACAGGAGCAGGTGCTGATTCAATTTTGGTGTCAATAACTCAAACGGGGGTTGAGCTGTAGAACGTTTTTTGTCGTCAATTGTGACTGCTGTATCTCAAGAAATAATGAACGGAATGAAAGAAAAATTTATCGGCAAGTAGCCCTTAGTGGGTATAAGAACTGATTTTATTTTTGTGTCAACAGCTAAAAAGGGGGTAGCGCAATCACCCGTTCTTTTTTTCCATTTTGAGTGCCCTATCTCAAGAAGTAATGCTACGTTCTGGTTGAAATTTGGAATATATGTGAATCCATATGTAAACAGGCTTTGGTTCTATTTTGACGCCGATCGCTCCAAGAGGTGTTGATTTTTTTTTTTTTTTTTTTTTTACTTTCTTCTATATCTAATATATAGAAGAAAGTATTGGATTCGTGCAGATTTTCGAATTTCGAATTTTGACGGATTCGAACGTTTTGAGGTGTGCTGAGTCCATTTCGACCATTTTTGGAAAATGTGTGTCTGTGTGTGTGTGTGTGTGTGTGTGTGTGTATGTATGTATGTGTGTGTGTGTGTATGTATGTGTGTCACGTCTGTGTGTGACCAGTTTTTTGTGGCCGCTCTACAACAAAAACTACCGCATGAAATCGAACGAAATTTAGTACACATATGTGCCCCTATGTGAACTTGTGCCCATTAGTTTTTGGCGCGAATTCCTCCAAGGGGGGTGGAGCAATGGGACGTTTTTCGAGTTACGCGTGCTTGCTATTCCTCAGGAAGTAACTGGCGGAATCAAACAAAATTTTTCCATATGTTGCCAGTAACAGGAACAGGTGCTGATTCAATTTTGGTGTCAACAACTCAACCAGGGGTTGAGCTGTAGAACGTTTTTTGTCGTCAATTGTGACTGGTGTATCTCAAGAAATAATGAACGGAATGAAAGAAAAATTTATCGGCAAGTAGCCCTTAGTGGGTATAAGAACTGATTTTATTTTTGTGTCAACAGCTAAAAAGGGGGTAGCGCAATCACCCGTTCTTTTTTTCCATTTTGAGTGCCCTATCTCAAGAAGTAATGCTACGTTCTGGTTGAAATTTGGAATATATGTGAATCCATATGTAAACAGGCTTTGGTTCTATTTTGACGCCGATCGCTCCAAGAGGTGTTGATTTTTTTTTTTTTTTTTTGAATAAAAATAGCTTTATTAATGCAACTATATGAAAGATAAATCGTAATAGATTGTCGTCTGCGTATTTCCCGTGATTTTAATTGTATGGAAATGATCGGAAATATTATCTCAATGATTTAAAATTTTTAACTGTTGCCATCTTATGTTTGTTAACAAATAAAATATTTGTAATTCATTCAAGCAAGGCTTTTAAAATAACTTTCAATTTTCGCTCTTTGCTTTGCTTTTGCAATAATTCAGACATTGGGATAGTCGTCAAGTTTTTGCATGTGTCATTTTGTTTTTGTTGGGAATATTGCTTCCTCGTCAAGCATGGGGAGGGATTAGAAAAAAAAAAAAAAAGAAAAATATAGAAGAAAGTTTCGTGATGGCCACAACATACTAGTTGGTGGTTATTCTTAATTTTGGAATTGCCTTCGGCATAACAACCCTTTCTTCTCGTTCATTTCTTTTTAATTCAACCGCTTAGAAAGGCTTCATCTGCAAAGCTGGTCTTACAATACAATTTGCTGTATCGTTTTTGAAGCAGTAACCAAACTGCATTCGATTTAAAAAGTGGCTCTTCATTAGTGTTGGTTTCTTGAAACAAAAGGAGCTTCTTTACTCTTCAAATAAATAACCTCTAAAAAGTCTTCAAGGCCCATCGTTCTTGCTACAAACGGTTTTTTTTCCCTTGAACATGAACTAATAAAATTAGCCCTAGTCATTTGTAGTGAAGATAGTGTGTGTGTTTTTTTTAAATTGTTTTTAGATTGCTCTAAAATACTATGTTTCCCATCAACTTCCATTTGAGTGTGTCCAGCAAGCAGAAACTTGTCGTTTATTTCTTTTAAAGTCGAAATGTTGTCTAACATCCATAAGACGAAAACCATATTAATATTCCTATTTTTCTCACTGCAATTATCAGTCCATACCAGTGGTTGGAAATAGCGCGCTACAAGTAGCGACGCTACTGTAGAAGCTACATTTTTTAGTAGTTTGTAGTGTAGCGCACTACTTTTTAAAAAAAATAGTGTAGCGAGTAGTTCGATACAAAAAAAAAGTAGTTTGTAGCGATTTATGGAAACTACTTTTAAATAAACGTTTAAAAAAAAAGCAAGGTTCAAGAGAATTTTACACAAGTACAATGGATGCAAAGAGAAATAAGACTCATAAGAACACGAGCTCACCTCAAGCATATCATTTTGACGCCATACGTTCTATCTGTTGGCACCATTAGTTTGTTTGCCATCGTAATTTTCATATTTCGCCAATATTTTTTTTCGAATAGAGTTTGACTGAAAAAGAAAAGTAATGAATTTACGAAAAACCCCAATTTAGTGACTCCTTTGTTTTTTCTGGTTGCCGAGAATGTCCCGTGGATGAACGTTTTAGATTTCAAAGAGATTGTTGTTCCAATACTGTAAAAGCATTTATTTTAACGACTAGGGGGCTTTTTCCTCTGCTCGTTGACGCTTACCCCCCCCCCCCCCAAGATTGCAACCTTATTTGATTCGCAAAGATTTAAATCGCCAATTAAATAGAAACAAATTAAGAACGCATTATGAGCTCCCTTTAGAACAAAAAGCACTTCTTCCCCGGGTTTCAAAATAACTTATACAAACTTGCAGAGCTGTAAATGCTAAGGGGCTCCTGAGCATTGCAAAACTGCAGTTTTGTACGCTTGAATAGTCGCTTTCAAATTCGTGGTCTCTAGGAATATATTTTGCTTTTTAGCTCGGAGCTTGAATTGAGTTGAGCCTAAGATTTTCCTTTAAAAATCGAAACCCTTAAAATTTGTGAATACGAAAACAGAGACAAACGAATCTAAAAGACGTAACTATGGCAATGCCAAATAAACAATAATTTGAATCGAGTTGAGATTTTTCGAATTTGATTAAAACGGCTTGTAACTTTTTTTTTCCTTTGGAGATAGAAGCTTAGTTTTCCGACCATAAGTCGAGTTAGCTCTGTAGTAAAAAAAGCCGCGCTTTCCAGTGGCGAGAAAAAGGAAACTCTGGGACAATTCCTTCAATTTTTGTTGATAGATTTAATGAAGAAATAGTGCCTAAATTTAAGCTAAGGCTAAAAAAAATCTAGCTAAAAATGCAAATAATTCCCGCCGTAATTAAGTTAGAGCATTGAAACAAATTGCGTACAAAGCGGAAAATTCCACCCTTTCCAACGATATTATTAATGTTGTATTAATAATGTTATAATGCATTATTTCCAACAATATATATTAATGCGTGCAAGTAATTCCCCCCACCCTTTAATAGGCTATTTGCGACGCGAAATTTGAGCTAAAAAAGTGAATGACAAAAAAACTAATTCAAAATTCAAAAAACAAAACCTCAGGCGCAAACCGCTGGGCCTCGAAGTAATTTTGTACAAAATTTCAAGGCTGTAGGTGTTGTGGGGTCTCCTAAACGCAGACCCACCACAAACTTCCTTTCACAATTTCTTTGACCTTACTTTTTTTAATATAAAAAGAAAATGAAGATGTCGATGATTTCGCGAATTAAAAATTTTGTTAATTTTGTATGAACAGACCAAAATTTGAAAAACAAAAATATCTCTTGAGGCTAAAATTTTCGTAATTACAACGGGTACGCGAAAATCAGTCTCTTGAAAATAAGTGCTTTTACAGTATTTACCAAACATGGAAGCTACTTCAAATGTTGTAGAAGAGGACGATATTGCACTGCTCTGACCGGCTTAAAATAAATACAAGCATTAACAGTGTTACATAAATAACAGACATTTTTGAAAAGAACTAATAGATAATTCTTAGCAATATTCCATGTTCAGATGAGCTAACTTATCAATCTAAACCTATTTCCGTTCAATCGCTCTTACGTTGTATGTGTGTATTAGGGTGTCCAAAATAATCGAAAGTTGATTTCTCAAGTCCCTGTTGCATTTTTTCCTTTTACGTCAAAACAATTGTAAAAAAAAGTTTCATATAATTTGAACAACGGCAACCATCTGGAAGTGCGAACCAGCACTTGCATTGCTAGGCCAAAAAAAAAAATTTTAGAATCTCGAAATTTCTGTTGATAAAAATCGCCCCCCTATATCCCACATGCATTACAGAAAATATAAACAATAGAGTCGATAACAAGCGTTAAATAGGAATTTTTGCTGTTTTGCAATATTTAAGTCTCCCACACGGAACTCAAAATGTAGATTTTTTAAATCTTAAGTTATTGTTTTTTCATTTTAAATATATCATTTTTTTATTATTCACTTGCAAAGGCACAATGCTTCATTATTTATTTAAATTGATATGTAATTTAAAAAAAATCAGTTTTTTGAACAAAATTATAAAATTTAGGCGAAGTGCCTTTATTTTACTTGACCACAAATATCTAAATGTTTTTTAATCTGAATAAATGTTTTTGTGGTATATGTGGGGTATACGGGGGCAACGTTTTACCAACAGAAAATTCGAGTTTCTAAAAATTTTTTTTTTTTTTTTTTTAAATTTGGTTTAGCATACAAGTGCTGGTTTACACTTTCAGATCAATTCGGTACTGGATGCCGTTGTTCAAATTATGAAATGTTTTTGCACAATTGTTTTGACATAAAAGGAAAAATATAAGAGGGTATGCGGCTTGAAAAATCGAATTACGTTTTTTGTGGGGCACCCTAATGTGTATGTATGCTGTTTATTTACTTATTTTTTGAAAAGTAGCGAAGTAGCGACTACATTTCAAAAGTAGTTTGTAGTTGCTACATTTTGAACAAAGTAGTTGTAGTTGTAGTTAACTACATTTGTAACAAAGTAGTTGTAGTTGTAGTTCGCTACGAAAAAAATGTAGTTTTTCCAACCACTGGTCCATACCGTTAAGAGTCTAGTAGGATTTTCAGAATTTTGAAGTCATATTTACAATTGAATATATATATATATATATATATATATATATATATATATATATATATATATATATATATATATATATATATATATATATATATATATATATATATATATATATATATATATATATATATGGTTGTTACGTCATACCAAATCATACACCAAGTTTTGTCGATGGTTGTGTGAAGAATACTACGATTTAATGTCCAGAGTTTTCTTGAGTAAAAACTTTGAGAGCTCTTCAAATCTGCAGTAGGAAGGCATTTTGGGTAACAAACATAAACGACTGACCTATCTTTAACTGCACAGCCTTTTAGTTTATGCTCTCTTTTTAACTCATATATAAATGAAGCTTCTCCCAAGTGTTTTACTTTTTTAACTTAAGTTTCGCTGCGTTTTTCAACAGTTATTCCATTTTTTATTTTAATTCACAATCTAATTCGTCACAAATATTACAAGAGTCGTTGTCTGGCAAGTGGCAGGATAAATTGAAGTCTTCTTTGAAAACTTTTGAATATACCCACTTTTTCTCTGCTTTATTTTTTTCTTTCACACACTCATCGACGTGTAGTTAAAATACTTCAGAAATGTTTAGATAATCGCCCAAGTATTTACGTTTCGACATTTCCTTGCTGTAGTGACTTTCATTCATTGGAAACTTCAAAATGTTTGTTTTGATTATATCTAAGCTATTACTTGTTAGTTTATTTACAGGAATACGTCTATCCCCCTGGTCTAGTATGACCAAAGTAGACTCACTGGCTTTTTCTAAAGCGACTCTCATTAAGGTTTCAGAGATAGGTAGCGTATTAAAAAAAGGTTTGCAAACTACTTCTACGCTGTTGTTAAAATTTAAAGCAAATGTGTGGCTTCTGGTTTTGTTTCCCTTCGTGCCATCTCTTTTACGTTGTCTAGAAACATGCCTTTTTTTACTCTTTTCCTCCCTTTTCCTTTATTTTGCTTTTCAATTTTTTTCATTCCCATCACAAATCATTTCACAATAATATTGCTTAATTTACATTTCTTTAACCAATATTATTCCTCTAATAACAGACGATATTTTTCTCACCATGCATCAGGTAATAATTCAGAGCCAGTTGGTGTTAAGTGGACTTAGTTTTTCTGACTCAAACAAAAGTTGGGACTTACGTTCTTATAGCACCGGTTAAGTTATAAAGGAATTTTTTTTTTTAATTTCACTGTCATGGCTTTATGCGGAATAACATTATACATTCAATGCAGTAATAAACAGAAAATCGCAATTTTTGGACTTACGTCTGTCTGGCTCTCAGGTACAGATTTTTACTTTAAATACTTTTGACTCTTTAATGTATACTATATGACTAAAAGTATTCGGACACTTTCAAAAATTCACATTTTTAAGGATTTCTCGAGAAATAAAAGACCAATTGCTCTGTAGTTTTTTCACATAAAAAGTATACTCTAGCTGTCATTTTCCAATAACAATTAAGTCTGCTAATCATTTAGGGAGCCTGCAACAAATTGAGGAAACAAAAAAAGGTTTTTGATCATTTTTCATTGTAAATAGCTGGGAGGGAATAAGTTATAAATTCCAGAAATAAGTTAAAAATCTGTCAAAATTAATTTTTATATTTTCGTGGAAGTATCTCTTATACTCAAGGAAAAATAAGCATTTCTTTTAAAAATGCAAATTTTTTTAAAAAGTTTTTTGGCTTATATCACGCAGTTTTTCGTCAAACGTTACTAAACTTTCAGAATATTTGACAGCATATTATAAAAACATAATTAAAAAAATTTGAAGTTAAAATTTTGAAATAATAAAATAGGAACATTAAAAGCAATTAATTTTTCACTGCGCTTGTGCGAAAGATAGCAATTTATAATGTTTATAATCCAAAGCTCAGATATATCCTACAACTCATAAAAAAATTCCACCTCAATATCTTTGAAATTAAAAGAGTTATCAGCGATCTGATGAGCCGAATTTCTATAATTCTTAGATAGGCGACGAATGGTAAGGGGTCGTTCGCAAACTGGCAACACTTTCCTGCTATCGTTGCATGAGATGTAGGATATATCTGGGTTTCTGATTATGAAGGTTATAAATTGCTATCTTTTGCACATGCGCAGTGAAAAATTAATTGCTTTAAACGTTTATATTTCATTTACTTTTCAATATTTTAACTTCAAATTTTGTTATTATGTTTCTCTAATATACTGTCAAATATTCTGAAAGTTTAGTAACGTTTGACAAAAAAACTGTGCTTGATATGAGCCGAAAAACTTCAAAAATATATTGCATTTTTGAAAGAATTTCTGATATCACCGTGCGTATAAGAGATACTTTCGTGAAAATATAAAAATAAATTCTAGATAAATTTTTAACTTATTTCTAAAATTTATAGCTTTTTCCCAGCTATTTACAATGAAAAATGATCAAAAACCCTTTTTTTTGTTTCCTTAATTTGTTCGTCCCCTAAATGAATTGTAGACTTAATTTTTGTTGAAAAATGGCGGATGGAGTATACCTTTTATGTGAGAGAATGCAGAGGAATTGGTCTTTTATTTCACGAGAAATCCGTAAAAATGTGAATTTTTGAAAGTGTCCCAATACTTTTGGTCATATAGTTTATTACCTATTTCTCATCAAAAGGACGGTAATTGAGCAACTGCCCCGGGCGGGGCTGCAGAAAGTGTAGCTACGCCACAGCAGGGGGTAACCTTGATGATCTCAGATTCTTTTGACTTTAACTGTGTTGAAATTTATAAAATGTAAAAAATATGTCTTTTTTGGTTTTGCCCCAAAAAATTCTTGGGCCTAGTTACTGGCCGCCGAAGATGGCGGCCCTATCATCATTTCTCGCTTGCGATTTTCGACAAAACCTTTAAAGTACATTATCTCAGAAACGGTACAAACTATTTTACTTTTTTAAAGGTTATATTCTTTCTTATTTAAAAACTATGCAACATTTTGAATAATGTGTTTAAGTTTTCTTTCTAGTCTTTTGAAAAAATAAATGTTAAATCATTTTTTTTAAATTCTTCTCAAAAATGCCAATTTGAAAATTTTTCATTTTTTAGTGTGTATTATAGTACTACTGAGCACTACATTTCCTGGAAAGCAGAGTTTCCACTTTTTTTTTGTTTAACAGGTTTCATAAAGAAAAAATGAGGATTTAAAAAATGAGGGTTTTGGAAAAAATGAGGGTTTTTAAAAACTCTTTACGTTAACGTAGGCCTGAAAATTCAAAATTTTACTTTGCAGCAAGTGGCAAGAAAACCTTTTAATTTTGTAATTATAGCGAAATCTTCATTCTGAGTAGCCATTTTATGTAGGGCATTGAATTTAGTGAGAACAACATGGCACTGCGCTAAACGATTCTTTTGACGCTACGAATCGGCTGGAGACTGCGTTCTTTTTTTTCATAAAAAATAAAACTCCTCGTTCGTCCATTCAATGCCAGCACTAAGTAAGTAGACCATTGTTGTCCCTAATACTGAACAACGATAACTGGTATAACTATCGAAAGGCGGCAGCACCAGTTATCTCAACCTCTACAGTTTATTTTTCAGACTGAAGAGGAAAGAAATGTTCTCCAGTCTCCTATACTTATACAGTAAAAAGCTTAGCAACAGACCACAAGACTTTCGGGCTCACAGATTTAATGAGCACGGTACACTCAGTGGATGTTTATGGCCTCAGGCATCGAACCCGGGACTCTCCAATCACGAGTTCGATGTTCTGTCCATGAAGCTCCTGCAGCCAAGTTTAGGAGCTAAGAGAGAATGTGAAAAAAAAAAAAAAGAAGAAGAAGAAGAAAAGAGTTGAAAAGAGAAAAAAAAACTGTTATTTTGTGACGTGCCAAAGTGTACGTAGGAAGTATTTAATTAAAAGCAAGAATTACCATGTAAGGATAGAAAGAGGAGAGAGAGAGAGAGAATAAGAGAGAGAAAGACAAAATCCAACTGGACGGCGCTGGTAAACATATTGCACTTACGGAGCTACGAAAATTTGTTTCCAGCATTTGTGAATAATAACTTCTCTCTCTTCCATACTTCCATTTAAAAAAAAAAAAAAAAAAACTGACCGCCAGTTTTCTTTAGTAATGTCGCAGATCTAGAAATTACATGCATTTTTACCTTTTTTTTCCCCAAGGTAACAGAAATATTGTCAAAATGAAATTTTTTTCGCTCAAAAAGATACTCATTTGAACATCTGCTTTTTCACACTAAGGCTGAAGAGTATCTTCTAACAAATGACCTTTCTCCCACCCCGTGCTAACGAAAAGGAAAAAAATAATTACGTGCGAAAAATATTTTAAAACCTGTATTTATGATCATGCATCACAAGAACTTCGGTTTAAACTTTTTTTTTTTTGGCCAGTATTTTAATATGTTATTGAAAAAAAAAAAAAAAACCCCACTCGTACTGCTTTGTAAATACAAGGTACCACATTGGTAGTGTTGACCTCCTGCAGCACCCTTTGTGCTGAAACAAATAAATTACTTCCCATTATCGGTTATCGCCACTCCTTCAGATTGGAAAGGAGATTTTTTTTTTTTTTTTTTCAAAAACTTCAAGTGTAATCATGTAAACTCTCAGCCAAAGAAATCATGTGATCATTGGTATCGTTACGTATACTGCCGTGTGCAGGTAAACAGCAGTATCTGCAGAAATGAGTTTCCGAGATATTTGAGGAAATGTGTGGTGGATTCAATACTAACAATAGGGAAATGCTTGAATTAGACGTTTTATTGCACCTTTTTTTCAGCTGAAACCAAATAAGCACACTTGTACAATAAAGCTAATGTACAACAGATGACAAATACACAAAAAAAAAAAAGAAAAATTTGCAGTTATTGCCCTTTACCTACTCAGGGGTGTCCATTCCCCCCCAAGCTCAATGGCGCAAATTCCCCCCCCCCCCCAAATTTTTTTTTTTTTTCTCGCTTTCGAATTGGGTTAAACATAACAGTTTTTAGAGTGTTTAATTTCCAGTCAAATTCGCGGGGGGGGGGGGGGAGCTGGGGGTAGCGCTAACAAATACCATTTGAACTGAAATATTATTGGATTGTTGACTCGCCTTGCCTTTCTTAATTTTAAAACTTGGACCTTGAGTAAACAAGTTTTGGGTACCCCTGAATTTTGCTACACATTATTTTTTATTTATTAATTTTTTTTTCAAACGTACGAATAATTATAGGGACAACTTTCTGGCTTGGGATGGAGTCATTACTAGATGTATACAATATGAACCGTGAAACGGAAATTTATTGTCACTTAGATACGGGGTACGGGGAGTTTCTCCCCCGGAAAATTTTCGAAATTGTAATATTAAAACCACAGTTTTACACAATTTGTGGTGATGTTAGGGGAATAAAAGATTTGGTGGCCCCTTCCCGGTAATTTTTCAATATTGGAACTTTAAAATCGCAGTTGTAAATAGTCTACCGTTGTGTTAAGGAGGACTTTCCTTTGTTTTCAAAATTATAGTTCTAAAAACGTAGTTTTAGACTGTGGTAATGTTGAGGAAAGAAGAAATCCTAGAACTCGACCACTCGACCCTAGAAAATTTTCAAAATCAAAGTCTTAAAAACGCTATATATGGTTGGGGGACAAGCAGTTTTCTGAAATTGAAGTTCTAAAATTTGCAATTTTAGCCGATCATTGTGACGTTAAGAAAAAGAGTTTTTGGAAGCTCTCCCGGAATTTTCTCGACATTAAAGCCCTTAAAACCATATTTAAGACTACTTTTTAAAGCTTACGAGAGGAGGTGGGAGGGGGCGCTCCACTTAAATTTCCGAACTTGTAGCTTTAAAAACGCAGTTTTGATATATCTTGATAATGTTAGTGGAAGGTGAATATCGGTGCCATTCCCTCGGCAATTTTTTGAAATTGATACTCCAAAAACGCAATTCTAGGCTTGTCTTTGATCGTGTTAAGGAAAGAGGGGGGAATCAGGGGCTCTCTCCTATAATCTTTTCGAAATTGCATTACTAGAAACGCAGTTTTAGATGACTCTTGATGATAAAGAGGGTGTCATTCTTGCGTTACAGTGGGGGCACTCTCCTGGAAGTTTTCTAAAATTGAAGTCGCATAGCCAAAAAAGATGGATCACACACACCATGACAGATATTTTTCGGAAATCCTCAAAAATGGATTCAGCTATTCTGCACACATCGAAAATCAGAACTCGAGAATTTTAACGAATCAAATATCCTTCTATACATATCAGATATGGATGAAAGTAAATATGATTTACGAAAAATAATTTAAACACCTTAAGAACAGACTGTTCCACTTCCATCAGCGAAAACCAACATCACTAAAAGTTTTAATAAAAATCATCTAATGATAAATTGAAACAATCAGTTTAAAAATGGTAGAGAAGATGGGAGTAAAGTGAAATGAAAAATTCTTTATAAGCTTAAGCTAGTTAATGAAGAAAATATATTAATTCTCGATTGGAGGGACTTCAAAACTAGTTCTTAACGATTGTCAAGGTGCAAATGAATCAATGAAAGACTAGAGCATACTGGTCAGAATTATTACAAACAATAAAACATTTTTGACCTCCCTCCCACTCATCACTGTCACACGTATTCATCATGCAAAATTGTGCTACTTTCAGAAAATTTATAAGATACTAGCAAAAATACCCGGCGTTGCCTGGGTTAGCAATAGTTATCAGAAACAAACGTTACTTGCATTTGTTTTCTGTTTTAAGTGAAAGAACTTAAAACACACCTTTTTAACGTGACTTAAAATCTAGCTTCTTCCTTACTCATAAAACTAAAGTAGCAGTAAGTAAAAAGAGCAAAATAGTATTCATATAGAAACGAAAACACGAAATTTAAGCGTATAAAAATTTGAAGAATTTCCGAAATATGTGAAATTAAACTTCACATGTTTAAAAAGATTCATCAGTTAATACTTATTTATTTCTTTATTTATTTTACATTGAGTCTTACCTTCTCTGTATGTATATTGAAGAACGAACTGTTAAAAAAAAATGTAACCGCGCGCCCGTGATCCCCTTAAACTTGCTTTAGTTATTTTGGAAAATTTTAATTATTGTGGGTTCTTGGTGAGATTTAAAATACTACCGAATTAGCGAGAATCGTTTTGGGATACCTTGGATAATGCTCCCCCTCCTTAATTTGAAAAACGGTATGTCACTAATTTTTGTTAAAGAGATATTGTCGCCATATGCTAAGATACTTTTGGTCACCATAAAATGGCGCTAAACAATTTCCTCCGAAATGTTTCCAAAATAAGTAGTAAAATTTGGCGATGGTTTGAATTTGTGCACAAAGTTACATTAATGGAAGTTTTTGTGGTGTTATGGATTTGCCTAATTTAGTTGCTGGATTATTTTACAGTAAAAAAAGCTTTTAAAGATTCTTTGATTGACGATATTTTGTTTGCATGGTGACAGCCGACAAACATTATTACGTAGTCTTTGACTTCAAAAACCGTGACAGTTGAAAAAACTGCCAAATGCATCCGCTACTGAAATCAACCTGCATAAATTTTGGCGAGGTTTCTGCTGTTAGATTGGATAATGATTAAAAAATCCAATCAGCACAAATAATTAAAAAAAAACCATTAATTACACTAAAGTTCCGTTTAAATGGAAAATAATCAACCAAATCTATAGTTATTATTAGCCAATCTTGGGGAAAAAACGTTAATTTAAGATTTGGTTGAGAAAAGCCTCAAACAGTCAGACGAAACACAAAAACAGTCAACAATTCTAACTATGAACTGGGAGTTGAGATGATACACTAAATAATGAATTGGGTTGAGGAAAGCCTTCGAACATGGAACAAAAAAAGCCCATAACTCGTTTTTCATACAACTTAGAACTTTCTAACAGATGCCATCTTCAGCAGAAAAATAAGCGCTTTCGATGGACACATAATTTTAATATGTGCACGTATTTTTTAACCGTCATATTGGGGCATTTATGCGAAAATTTGGACAAATTGGAATAAAAAAGGAACTATCAATCGGATTTTTATCGAACTGATCTACAAACCTCCCCAGTACCAAAAAGAACAAACGGTGAAAGTTTCAGCCAAATCTGCCGGTTAGTTTCTGAGATCTTAGGGAACAAATTTACCAAAGTCCATTTTTATATATATATAGATTGAAAAGAAACCAAATCGTCTGAGTCAGCTTTGAAACGGACGCCAACCCCATGCCGTCTGTGATGCTCCTTCCATTTCAGGGCTGTCGCTATTTCAAAAAACTGAAGAGGTGGGGTCTACGCTTTTAGCGGCCCCTTAATTTTTTCAAACTTATGTTCGAATATGCAGAGAGAGAGTAGATTTGGCTTCTGGTTTAGTAGGGATAGTCATATTACCAGACCTTAGTACTAGCAATATAAATAATCGTAAGGATAATATTCAATCAGAATTAGGGGGTGTCGGACGACTACCTTCTTGCATTATTTCGCAATATGGGGACATAAAAACGCAGTTTTAAACTATATTTTAAGTTTGTGAGGAAGGGGAGAGGAGTTCCATGATAGCCTCACCCGATAATTTTTTCCAAATTTAAGTTCCCAACACAATCGTACGTTATATTTAATTATGTACAGAAGAGGGGTCCGGGAGCTCTCCCTCGGAAATTTTCAAGACTGTTATTTAAAAAACAGTTTTAGACGATCTATGGTGATGTTAAGGGAGAAAAAGACTCGGGGTCATCGTTCTATAATTTTTCAAAATGCAAACTTCAAGCACACATTCCCAATTGTAAATTATTTCTGATTGTAACACGTAAAGGGGGTCCGGGGGCCCTCCCCCTGGAAAAATTTGAGAATTGTAGTTCGAAAAATGCAGTTTTAGACGATCTATGGTGATATTAAGGGGAAGAGAGATGTGTCCCCCCCTCGAAATGTTTTGAAATTTTGAAGTCTTAAATTGCTCGATTGCAGACTTTTTTGTTAAAATTTAGTGCACCACCAGTTTCTTGAAATCAAAGCTCCGAAAACGTAATTTAAGCCAACCTTCGATGAAAGCGGAAGGGAGTTTTGAAGGGGCTCGCGACCAGAAATGTTTTGTAATTGAATCAATAAAAGCGAGATTTAAGACATTTTTCGATTATATGAGAGAGAGAGAGAGAGAGAGAGAGAGAGAGAGAGAGAGAGAGAGAGAGAGAGAGAGTGGCATTCTCTCGAAAAAAAAATTCGATCCTTAGAAACCAGTTTTAGAAAATTTTTGTTAATGTTAATGGGTGGTGGAGAGATTCGGAGTCCTCTCCTGGCAAATTTTCAAAATTGAAATTTATTTAAAGCAATTGTAGACGATTTATTAATACTGTTAGAGGGGGTAGAAGGTTTTGGAGATCTCTTCCCCGAAAAATTTTCTAAATTGAAGCCTTAACAATAAAATTTTTGAGGATCTTCGGTAATATTTGGAGGATGACAGTTTCGGGACTTAGGGAGTTTTTTTAAAAAAAATCAAGTTCAAAAGACGAAATTTATTCGACCTTGAATGAGGATGAATGATTAATTGAGAGGGCATTTTTCGGAGGTTACGTTGGGAGCACTCTCACGGTTTTTCGAAATTGCAGTCCTAAATACTCAGGTGTAGGCCATCTTTAATGATATTAGGCTAAAGGATGGGGTTTGAGAACATTTTTCTGGGATTTTTTTCAAAACCTAAATTTTAAAAACTCACTTCCAGATCAGCTTTCTGGACGTAAAAAGAAGGGTTTGGAGTTCCCCACTCTTCATTTCAGTTTGACTACGTCCCTACTATCTTCATTGTCAATTTTAATTACTGATAAACATATTGTGGTACTATCTTCTTCCAATTTTCCTTCGCCAAACACTATTGTTTGCTTGGATTTTCCAGAATAAAACTTTCAATTCCCCCCCCCCTAATATTTTTGCTTTCTTGCAACACAAGCGTTTGCGGTCTTGGAAAAAGGACTTTTAACATTTTGAACAGATGTGGTAATTTTCTGCGATACCTTAGGTCTCAATTCCACTTCATTTTATTTTAAATATGCCACCTGCATCTTTTGATCAAGCTGCGATTTACTTACGATTTTTACATTAAAAAATTTAGAACTTTTGGTGTGACTATTCATTACAATACTTTGAATTTCTTTTTGCATTTAACTGTTATTATTTTATTATTTTTTCTCTCTATTTCAAATTTATTTCGGCAACCCATACATTTTTCTCTACTAGCAATGATTTTCAGGACAATATTTTTCATCAAAAAAAGAAAAAAAACATATGGGAATGTTTTGGCGAACCCTATCCTATGGGCTGTTCTAATGAAGCTGTCCTATTTATTTATTTTTAACTGAAGAACCACGAAGCATAGTTTTGTATATCCAGGGCCGCCGAGAGACAAGGCGTGCGCCATGTTAGTTTTGTCGCCTTTCCTTCCTCCCATTATGCTAATTTTACTCTATGCACAATATTTTAATTTGAGCCGAGCCCATAGTTTCCGACTAGGCTGGCATACCCACTCTGCGGCCGAGTGAAGCGTGTACTGTACTGAATACTTTTTTTTGGGTTAATAAACATGTTTGAAGCGTACATTTCTGCAGCACTTACTTAGATACTCTTAATAAAAGAGAATCATGGCTGTCCCTAAATTGTATTCTAAAAGATTACATTTTCTATTCAAATTTTACAGAAAAATATTTTTTGTCACTATTATTTCAATTGTTCATTTATAATTACTATTTTAATTTTTTTTAAAACAACGAAGAGCTTCCCTTTCTCTTCGTTCGTTTTCATCGCTAAAATGAAATTGGCGCCCCACTTCTGAAAAGCTGGGGGGTGTAGCACCCCCCCCCCTCTTGACGACGGCCCTGAAGAGTACGTGAAAAAAGTATTATTAATGCATCTATTTCTTGTTGAATAAGTTTAAATACTTTTTCTTTCCAAAATTCAAAAATTTCATGTTCTAAAGAAAAAAAAAGTTCTGGAAAAAAAATCCTCCCCAAAATTTTTGATGGCGCAACTCGCGCCATAATCCCCTTCTATGGGCACCCCTGTTACCTACCCACGGCAGTATAGTCGATGATAGTAAAACTGGGAAATTAATTTTTTTATTCCTCATACATAAAATAGATTTTGACAAGCTGTAAATCTTCAGCTACTTATTTTTTTCAAAAGTATCACTCATTATTTAGGAAAAATAACTATTCAGTTATTTCAAAACCCTAACAAACTAATTTTACTAGGGAAAGCTTATAACTATGTATCGGGAATGGTGTAAGTTACGTTAAAGTATCTAACTTAGTTCATAGATGGCAGCAGCAACAATTAGCCGGTAATGCCATCTGTAAAGCAGTTATAACGATTGATTAAACTAATTTATGTTTGCGGTATAAATGAATATCAGAATTAATTCTGATTTATGAATAATTAAAAATAATATAACAAGGCGACAAAAAATTAGTGAAGTCCGTATGCATAAATTTATTGTCTTAAGAAAATACCTCTCCCGGAAATTTTTCGAAATTGTAGCTCCTTAAACTCAGTTTGATACAAACTTCGGTGATGTTTCGTGGAGAAGAGGTTCGAGGAGGGCTCACACAGGGAAATTTTTCTAATTTATAATCTTAAAAAGCATTCTGGACTATATTTGGTCTAGTAGGGACTGAAGAGGTTCGAGGATTCTTAAAATACCCGGATATTTTCCGAGTTAAAGAATTTATATTTTTCAAAAAATTGCAATTCCAATTTGGGTGTCACCCCCTCTCCCCAGATGGATCACATGTTGCGGACCACCCTCTTCTCCCCATCTTAGCGACGCCACTACAGAAGAAAAAATGCCTCGCTGTTTTAAAAAACAAGACCAAAAAGTGCACTGTGGGTTCACTGTGTGGAATCCCGTTTAGTCCGGTCAATTTAGACAATGGAAATAACAAAAATTCCGGGAAAGCTAAATTTTTGTAGAGACCTTGGGTTTAGCATTACAAATAAAGTGCCAAAAGTCCCCATCGATCCCATGTGCGCTAAAAAAGTTATTCGGGGTCAAAGGTCAAAATTTTAGATTTTATCGATTTTTCTCAAAAACAGTAAGTTTTATCGAAAAGTACCTCTGACCAAAGTTGTAGATCTCAAAAGTCTCTATAAAAATGGTTCTTATGATTTTTTTCTCCTAGACCAAACCTTCCTAGGTATTGCGTACTCTCAAAAGACAGCCAGTCATTTACAGAATCCCCTCTACTCGCATGGCCTTGAATAACATCTGGCTATTCTAGTCCGTGTGGCATCGTTTACCAGTAAGCAAAATATCTTGCCTCAGTATTGCATAAAGGTTGACATGCAAGAAAAATCATCTTGCATTAATACTGCCTCAATGTTGTTATGTTACTCCCTTTATGCTGTCCGCAGGCTGCCACAATATTGACTGACAAGGTGTATGCAGCATAATATCAGGAAAATATCAAGGTAGGCTGCTTTTGTAACATTGCATACGTATTGATATGACAGGATAATATTAAGATGTTGTCATGACAGCATGAAATCAAGGTCTAGGCAAGATGATCTTGCTTTTGTAATATTGCATACGTATTGGTATGACAGGAAAATATCAGGATACATTGACATGACAGTATGAAATCAGCACGTTTGCAAGGTGTTTCATCCATTTATTTATTTGTATTATTTTCACTTCAAACTCGAGAATTAAATTTCATTCTTTAGTAATTTCTGTTATTCTTCAAGATAGTTTTCTAGTCTGAGAATATTTTCTTAAAGCTGACATCTGATCGGAAATTCATATAAAGATATTAATAGTACTTGCAATTTAATTTAAAAAAATGAAAGTTTCTTCGTTTTGCGTAATACTTGACTTATTTTTTAAATTCTTGCTTCTAATTGTATTATAAAGACATAAAATGCCTATTTAGAAATAATTGCGGAAGTTTTTATAGCACATTTAAGAGTAAAGGTAGCAAAATAATAAATAAATACAATAAAGTACATTTTCAAATGGATGTCAGCATTGAAAATATCCCATGGACAAAACATATGAATTTATCTCAAAGAATAACATAAATAACCATTGAATAAAATTAATCTTACTTGTGAGATTGAAGTGATAATACGAAATTCTGGACTTCATGTCCTTTGTTATTTTCGGCCATTTCTAACATTGATCGCACATCGTCTGCGATATGACTTGTTTAGTACTATATTAATAAACAAATGCAAATATCAGTTATTCATAAGTTATTCCTAAAACAATACTATTCCACACTAATAACTAAGCAACCAACTTAACGAAGCCTAAAAAATGCAAAGCCACGTGCAACTCCTCTGAACCGACTGAATCAATGTGCCAGCAATGCGAGGGACGCTGGGTAGAAAGAACTGTGCGCATGCGCAAGTATCAACGAAGGTCCACCTGCTCTATTGTGTACTAATTACCTTGACGGCGACAGCATGAAATCAATATCATCTTGACGGCATCAACATGTATGCAATGTTGTTATTTTAAGGTAATATCAATATTGATATTTTAAGATGAATGCAATGTTGCATACGTGTTGTTATAGTAATATTGCTTTTTAATCTTTATGCAAGCTTTATGCAGTATGAAACACGTCAATACCACTAAGAGCAAAGGCGCACCCCCCTTATTTTCGCGGAAATCCCCCTCAAAAGCATGCCTCCCCCCAAATAAAAAATACCCCTCAAAACAATCCCCCTAAAAATTTCGATGGCGCAGTCTGGGCCATGACCCCTCCTAGGGGGGGAGGAGGGCACCCCTGACCTACCTGCTTCTTTTAGAGTTAAACGTGCAGTTCGAGTGAATAAACGTATTTATCACAATCGTCTACTGTTGTTTGTGCTGATTAATGTTCAAGAAAAATGTCACAATTTCGCTTTATTTGCAATAAACTTTTGACTGAAGGTGAAACTGTTGTGCTGGGCAGTTATGGAATGCCAACTTTAATCGATGCAAGTCTCGGGAGAAATGAAAAGAATGCTGATTATTTAAGAAGTCAAAAGTCCGTTACAATTCGCGTGGATTGCAGAAAATCATACACCCGGAAAAATTCAATCTCTGCAGCAAAGTGAGGATAAAGAGGCTAGCACTTCAAAAGTAAGTCCTCCTCGTACTGTAGCGCGATTAAGTGAATTTGAATCCAGCTTTTGTTTTTAAAAACACTGCTTATTTTGTGGCTGTAAAGCGGATGAGGAGGCTGACAAGAAGAAAACGCAGAATAATGAAAGAAAAATTCATAAAGCAGCGACTAAATCATACTGAACATTAAAACGTGCAAGAGCAGCTTTTGACACACCTCAGAACGATCTTTAGCTAATTTTAAAAGGGATTCTTTGAATGTAAGTGTGGAAACTTTATAAATTTTTCTGCGACAATTCAGCGTTTTGTTCTTCTCAGCCTCTTCATCCTCTTCCTCGCCACAAAATAAGCAGTGTTTTTTACAACAAAAGCTGGATTTAGATTCACTTAATCCCGCTCTTGTTCGAGGTGAACTTACTTTTGAAGTACTGGCCATGCTCATTAGGGTGGACTGAAAAAAATCAAAATCTGATAAACGCTAAGTAATAGCCGGAAAAGTTGCCTTTTGTAGAGATATTTGGTTCAACAAAAGGATTTTGACCGCAAAAAATATCTTGAGGTGTCGCTCGCGCCTCGAAGTTGACCATAAATGCATAAAAACTGGAAAAAGTTGAAATAATTTCATCAAATATCAAAATTTGAGAAATTTGATGTTATCGCTCTTAAGAGCAGGCCTTTTGTGTAGATTACACATTGCATAAGATCATTTTAATAATAAACTGTATTTTAAAGTTCCACACATGCGTTGAGTCTTGAATTTGACCAATATAGTCAGAATTGAATAACATCGTGTTGCTCCGTACTTAGAGGAAAAAAAAATTAGAAGTTATGATTTGTAAAAGTTTGCTTTCATATTAATTAATTCTTACATAGATATGAAAAAAAAAAGTAATAAAAGCATTTCTTATCTAGTAAAAAAAATGTTTAATTCTCCACTTAGCAGATAACTTTGGCTCAAAATGTCAAATTTACCTATGATAGGGAACAAAGGTTAAGTATAAAAATTTTAAAATAATGTGGCTTGCAACAGCCCACATCAGTCACCCTTTGAAACAAAATACGTTGCTAAAGAAATTTTAATGGGTTTTGAGCCCTCAAACTGAAACCACATTGATTACAATAAAACATAAGTTTGGTATGCGAGTTGAGCTATTTTACTTCTCATAATTTTCAGTCTTGGTTGAAATTGTGGCTTGATGGTATTGTGGCTTAATATTTCTAGATTCTAATCTAACTCGAATAAATCCATCCCTTTTGGTTAGGCAGTAAACTGTACCTGATATTTATTTTTCTTATTTTACCTATCGTCTCGCTGCTTTAGTATGACGTGAAGTTTTGAAAACCATACTACTAAGTAGGTACGCCACCAAGCAATTTCTTTCGAAGTTTTATCGGGAATCCCTTTTTTGAAAGAGGGAGCTGCCGAGTTTTACCAGTTCTGCTTATCGATGAGCTCATAGCAGTCTCTCTGCTTCAAAATTGAAATCTGGAATTATACATGTTCATTGTCCATCTTCGAACTGATCGTCGTAATCCGTCTTGAAACAAGTTCTCTGATGATGGTCATCCGCAGTGCCTAGTGTTCTATTTTTTAGATTCTTAAAGTAACTAGTTTGCAGAACAAGAGCTGATGATCCAGACATAGTACGATAACAAGTTTAAAAAATTCGATTGTATAGCGAAAATTTACAATTTCAGATTTCAACTTGAGTTCTTTGATAAGCAGAAGTGGCAAAACTCGGATCATCTTCTTAAAAAAAGGAATATCAGATAAAACTTCAAAAGAAATGGTGCTTGAGGGCGTAACTACTGAATTATATGATTTCCAATACCTTACGTTATACTAAAGCAGTGAGACGATGCGTAAAATTAGACAAAGAAGCGTCAAGCACAGTTTGTTGTCTAACCAAGAGAGATGGATTTCTTAGAGTCAGATTAGAATCCAGAAATTTTACTCACAATGTATCACTAAGGCCAAACATTGTCAGAAGCCAAGATAATAATGTGACTCGCCAGCCAAACTATGTTTTATTGTATGAAATGTGGTTACAGTTTGAGAGCTCAAAAAACATTTAAAAGGGGGTTGTTTTGAGGGATATTTTGCTCAGGTTTTGAAGGGGGACTCTTACTTCTTAGGGGGGGGGGCTCTGCGATATTGAGGGGTGCGCCCATGCCCTTAGTAGGTCCGACCCCTTTGGGTACGTGAACGATGCCACACGGACTAGAATAGCCAGTTGTTATTCAAGACCATGCAAGTAGAGGGGATTCTGTAAATGACTGGCTGTCTTTTGAGAGTACGCAATATCTAGGAAGGTTTGGTCTTGGAGAAAAAAATCATAAGGACCATTTTTATAGAGAATTTTGTGATCTATAACTTTAGCCTGCGGTACTTTCCGATAAAATTTACCGTTTTTGAGAAAAATCCAAAAAACCTAAAATTTTGACCTTTGACCCCGAATAACTTTTTTAGCGCACATGGGATCGATGGGGACTTTTGGCACCTTATTTGTAATAGTAAGCCCAAGGTCCCTACAAAATTTTAGCTTTCCCGGAATTTTTGTCATTTGATCACTATTTTTATGTCTAAATTGACCGGGCTACGTTCATGGATCCCATATATTGAATCCACATGTGGGGAGGGGGGATGTGTTGTTTGCAGACAGATTTGTTAGTAAAATCATTTTTTCCTGTAAAACATGAGAAAATATCCGTTTCTGTATTTATTATTGAGTCCTGGACATTTCGACCGATTTCCATGAAATATACAAAATGAGTTTGAAGCGTGCACTGTGTACATTGAAGTGGTTTTTTCTAAGTCTAACTCCAAGCAAAGTTTTCACATATACATATACATTCGATTGGCCGTGCTAGCTTCATTAGATTACATGGCATCAGGTTTAAGATCCTTCGTATGCATTGATGGTGACCGGTGCACGTAATATGTGTCGGGACCACAAACACGTATATGTGTGCTCCCTCAAAAACTCAATACCTACGAAAGAACTGAAGCAGGATTAATACGACCTCTGTTCCGGATCAAGAAATAGACGGTAGTTGGGACTGTCATCTACTATGTGTTGTCTTGCAAATTCAATCTCCTTTGAGGCAATGACTTCCCTCTGAGTTTTTGCTGATGATAAAAATGAAACATCTTACAATAATTCTAATTTATTTAAGAAAATACAGTAATCGTTTAACAGAACTTGTTACTTCAGTTTTAAAGCAACGATTTCGACCCACGTGACATTTTCGTGCAGATAATTTAGTCGGACATTTCATTTCATGAATTTGTGGATTGCTGCAGAGTATCACAACTGTAACGCTTCTTTTCTAGCAAACGCAGCACATGTAACACCAATATTACCTAAAGTAAAATAAAAATAAACTTGCTTTGAAAATGCTGTATAATATGGAAAAATCGCATCGATTATAACTACGTGTTAGACATTAGTGTGACACCAAATGATTGCGAAAAATATCTACAATAGAAAAAAAATCACAGTAGTTCATGAAACATAAAACACTAATCATTCATGGAGGAAAACACGAAAGATATTTTTCGGGCGGATATTTCAATTTTATAACTATAAGTGCATTATGTTTGCTTTAATCTTCAACTGGTGTTTTGTTCTGAAGGACTTCATTTAACGGTACTGAAGAAGCACCGTAGGTTCTATGATTTTTACACATTTTTTTTCTTATAATTCTTTACTCTGGACTTCTTCATTTTACAGCCACTGCACAC
Organism: Uloborus diversus; assembly: GCF_026930045.1. Classification (NCBI taxonomy): domain Eukaryota; kingdom Metazoa; phylum Arthropoda; class Arachnida; order Araneae; family Uloboridae; genus Uloborus; species Uloborus diversus. The sequence continues at coordinate 152,782,719 of NC_072732.1, read as the reverse complement.
CGTAAAAGACCTTTTCCTCCATGGCACCATACTACAATGTTTACCTTAAGTTAGGATCTTGAGGAATCCTCACGTCCACACTTGAAGATCTATTCCTTTTTACTGGTACAGAAAATACTCGTTGTACATAGGAGGCACAGGCACCTTTTGCCTGTAAACCATGGGGTAACCGTAATTATAGCTTGGTGGATAGTTGTGGGTGTTTGCATACGCATATCTGCTTACGTATGACGACGGAATGTAATTGTTGTACATCTTGTACGACAGGACGGCGCCGGAGAAGAGGCAAAAAGACAAGAGAATGTTCTAAAAGAAAAACAAGTCGTTAGTGTTTGTGGTTAGTTGTAACTGATAAATGAAGAAATACACTGATGGAACTTAGTGTCAGTTTGACTGTATTGGCGATATTTACCGATTTCTAGGTAACGATCTGCGATTTCACGGGTTTACACAAGTTTCCTGTGAAAAACAAGCATTTTTCTGGAAAAAATTCCCAAATCGCTACAAGTTCCATGAAAAACAATTTCACACTGTTGTGAGAAACATTTTTAGCTACCAGTGTAAGAATATGTAAGCTGCTTTATGAGGCGTTTCGCATTCAGCTCAATTACGGTATTTCCGTCGGGATTGACTGAGCCCCTAACACGGGCAAAGTGCAGTCTCTGGATATCGTAGCTTTGCAGGAATTGCAAGCAAATAAGCTGCTCCGGATTTGATTGCAATTCCGTCTTAGAATCGTCTCAATTTCCTTTAATAGCTTTCCTCCTAAAATAAGAAGGCGCCAAGCTTTATACTATAAATAAAACAAGTTTTCGGTGAAGTTTTCCGAAATGTTCCAGAAACATAACTGGGCTTTGACCAGAAATGTTTCTGAATTCTTAAGAATGATTCCAAGTTAATTTCAGGAAGGTTACTCACTTTTAGAGAAATATTTTCCTGCTTTTTGCCAGATTTATTACTTTTAGAAATTAGCTCCGTTAATTTCCTAGAACATTTCGGATTTTGTTTCTACAGAGCAGCTTTAAAACTGCTGATATCTGGAAACTTAATTTCTGCAAAAATCTGCACTGCATCGGTTGGTAACAAACTAGAAGTTTAAGCATTTGAAATGTATTTCTGCTCACTCCAAGGCACTATTATGATGTATTAATGTTTTTCTTTCACTTCCATTGAGTTTTTGCTGCTCTAAACTGAGGCCTTAGACATTAACAAAAAACATCACCTTTGTGTGCATTGACATTGTACACAAACACATCGGCATAGCTATGTTTTCCGTATTTTTATAGGTGAAGGTAGGAAACTGTTAACCATCTTGCGCAATTAAGAAGTATATTGTTCTAACATGCCTACATAAGTTCACGGACTTATAACTTTGCGTTTGTTAAAAACATGGATTATTTAATAGACGTAAATGGAAGTAGTGTAGGATTCAAGTCAGATTTTCGAGCAGATTTAAATTTGTTACCCAGGAGCTATCCCGACCCGAAATGTAAACTCATAAGACTTCATTTCAATAAACATTTTAGATTAATGAATTTTTTCATCAAGTACAATTTTTCGTTATTCAACTTGTTTTAATACAAAAAGAGTTTCCTTTATAAAGTAATAACTTACTGTTTTTTTTTCTTTTTAATAAGTTGTATTTAAAACTATGAACGACAATGATTCAGGTTATAACAATCATTAGCTTAGTGCAATCGTCTGCAGCGGTTTATTTCTGAGTAGAGGTACCAGCACGGCTTTGCCTGTAGTAGAAAATTAAAAGGTCCATTTGGTTCGCCTGTATATTTACAAATAATGGATGATGAATTTCTCGGCAATTTGCTACGTTAATTTGCTCGTCCATGTTATGGTACTTCGCTCGGTAAAATGGGCTTAAAATTGGAATAGAAAAAAAAATCGAATTTTCAAAAAATCGCTTCGAGATGCTCACCCCATGCTACGAACTAATTTTGTGCCAAATTTCATGAAAATCTGCCGAACGGTCTAGGCGTTATACGCGTAACAGACATCCAGGAACACGGACATTCAGCTTTATTTTTAGTAAAGAAAGATTTTAAATATTGAAGGGTCATGGACATTTTCAAACATTAAAGCTTTTTAAAGATTTTTTTTAGTAGAAGCTCTTTTTTTCATTTTTTTTTTCAATACCTTAAAACAGATATAAATTCAACGTCTCATAGGAGCGATTCGTGTTCTATTCTTCTGTCTCTAAACTCTAAGACAAAATTTTAGTTTATCTCACTCCTTTTCTTTCTTTCTTTTCTTTTTTTGCTGGGAATTAAATCACTCCTTTGATTTCAACTCATAAAATTATCCAGAAATCCTCAAATTCGTCAAATCTTGATTGAGTGTCTTTCCACATTCTGAAGAATCGCTCTAATCAAGAACACTATCTTTAAGCCCGTCCGTATTTTCTTGAAGTTTGGTATCCATTCATATAATTACAATAGTTGTCTTTTTTTTCACCCTCTTCTTTGAACTCGTATGACTTTTGTGTTGTAGATGCGTTAATTGTTCTGTTTTCCTTAATTATTTTTTATCCATCTTTACGCTTTCATTCCTCGTTTTACTTTGTATATATTTTGCATTTTTTGTTGTTTTCCCAACATTTCCCAGATTTTCCTGTATTATGTTTATTCTGCCTTATTACTAATTTATTAATTAGCGGTTTCATTTTGACTGTAAAATTTATTATTAAGGGCATTTGGAAGAAATTTATTGCTTATTGGTTTTTTTTTCGAAGGGAATCAAGCAATATGCTTCGGCCCTGAGTTTCATTTCGTCTTGTTTGCTCGATTGATTTGCTATTTTGCTATTTTAGCTGTCTGCTTGAAGTGAATCAGAAATCTTTTCTTTTTTATAAATTTTGAACTATCACTTCACTCGCATCCTTTCTATCACTCCATGCTATTGGTCTTTCTGCGCCTGAATTAGGCAAATTCACAACAAACTGTACAGGATTCGAACTCAATTTTCAGAAACAAAATGAAGGAGTTTTGGAGGAGTTTTGAAGGAGTAAAATGAGATTTTGAAGGAGTACTAATGGGCTGTCATAAAATGATGTTTGATTTTTTTTTCAACGTACTTGATCCCCTTCTAACTTTGTCACAAAGTGTCACACTTCACTTTACTCCTCCTCTTGTCACATTTCATATTTTTATAAAAATATTGTTAAAATACCTGAGATGTCACTTTTTGACACCCTATCTCTTCCCCTTGTCGCAACTTCCATGTCAAGGCATGACATCACTTGTGGATGATCCTTTTTACAATATCATAACTGCGACTTACTAAACTATTGTTTTTTTATCACAATCACTTAATATAGTACAACTGTTTATGTACTTTTAAATATTTAAATAATAATTAGAAAACATGACTTTTACTGCTGAGAGTGTGGTGGAGGGAAAAACAATAATCATAAAACTTGAAAAAATACCTAATCACCATTTAAGCATGTTTTACTTCACTTATCGAATGTTTTAGTCATCTAATAATATTCTCACTTTCAACTTTTATGACTTTATGAGAAAATAAATACATATTCAAAATTACTACATTAAAATCGCCCTTGTGACGAAGTTAAGTTGGCGATCAAAGTATTTTAAGTAACTGTCATAGAGGAAGATTATATAGTCTTGAAATAAAAAAGAAGGAGTTTTGAAGGAGTTAAAACCAAACTGAAGGAGTTTGAAGGGCCCTTCAAAAAAATTTCCTAAATGAAGCAGTATTGGAGGGGTTTTGAAGGAGCGTACGAACCCTGTTTAATGAAAAAACTAGATTATAGACTACGAGAAAAACTAAACAATACTCGAAACCCGCTTTCTAATTGCCAAAAACATTGAAAGAAAAAAGTAATAATAAAGTTAATTTTGTTAATAAAAGTTAACAAAATAATTTCAGCTTGAACTTAAACCATGTAGATTACGCTTTTCAACTGATGACTTGAATCAAAGAAACCTTTAAAAACCTGCATTTTTTGCAAAGCTTAAAATGCCCAGAATCCACAAATATATGCTTGCTTAAGTTTAGCCTTGAAATTAATTTGTTAAATTTAGTAATAAAAATTACTTTACAATTGCTATTATTTTTGATTGTTTTGGCAACAGTTAAAAACCAACTACGTCACTTCTGTCACACACACGAAGAAGTATTTGGGAATTTGCTGCCACACTACAGCATATTGTGAATTTTAAGGGCACATTAACTGATTAAAATTCGTGAGATTTTTTTTTCTTTTTTTTATATTTTGTATTAGTTATAATTTCACAATTTCGGTACCATATAAGTGTCCAAAATTACTTTATCAAATTGAACTTTACTGCGTCTCTTTGATATTGAGAGTTTGTCTATGATTTTGTTAGAATTGGGCTGTTTACGAAATTACAAACATATTTTTTTCTTAAAGAGCATGCTTAAAAACATAAGATTTAACCATTGTTTTTAAATAATTTGACAAAATTTAATATTTTTTAGCAATTATTTTAGTCGGTGTGCATATTGAAATTAACTTATTACGCTTCTGCACATGACACCACAAGTGATGAAATGCCATTCACTGATGCCATTAGAGCAAAGCGCAAATTATCATAACCATAACCTGACAACGCGGTTGACAGCAAAGCGTAAACATTTAGGGCGACAATGGAGTAGCGCGCCAAAGTACATCAATTGTGACGTCATAAGGACCACGCCTTGTTTCTAAAATCGGACATGAAAAAAAAATAAGAAAAAAAAATAATTGTTGGAAAAATAAAAGTATTTTCTGGCTCCATGTTTTTTTTTTTTTTGCTTATTCTATCAATTTCAACTACTAAAAGTAGTACTTTTGACTGAAGATAACAGCCGCATTGGAACTGTACACATTTCTGTTGAATATTTAAAAAAATTGTTTTGTGGAGTGATGCCTTTTGGAGCGTTTCAAACTAAGTAAATTTAGTTACTTTTTCTCTCGGTTTTTATGTGGTGTAAAATATACTGCGATTTTTCAAAACCGTTTTTGTTTCGTTTGCAGTGCATTAAGAAAAAATTGAGAAAAAAAAAAGCTTCTTTCATCAGTAACTTTTGCATATTAAGTTTGATATTTCTCTCTCTTTTGGTTTCATTAATTCTCTTTCATAGATGTTTTCTTTGAAAATACAACTAAAACTTTCGAATTAATGAAATCTAATCAAAAAAGAATAGTCTTAAGGCATTTTCAGTACAAATAACTGCCTTTTCTCCCGTTTTCTGATGGAAAATCGATCTACATTCCTTCCAAAAAGACAGGTATGGAAATAAATTATTAGGATGCGTAAATATCATTAAATTTAACATTATTGGGCATAAATTTTCAATCAAAGATGCATATACCGGTTTCGAAGTGTCAAGAAAATCCTTAAGTATGCTAGGAAACGAGTTGTGTTAGTCAATAAGAAAATGACTTTACTATTTTGCACAGAAAGTGTTCCTTTTAATTCCAAAAAATGTAGACTTATTTTTTTTTTATCGCAAATACCTAGAAATGTTTTCGCAAATGTTTGGCACAAAATAAAGGCTAAATCCTTTGTAAGTTTTAATTAGAATGTTTATAATTATAAATAAATCTAAATAACTAATTTCAAACAATATTACAAGAAAATAATTATGTACAATTATTTTGGAGTTTGACATTGTAAAAAGGGTAACGTAAAAAGAAAAGACAGACAAACCCTGTTTTAGAGAATAGTAACACAAATAATTTTTTGAAAATATTTCATCTCTGTACACTTGTTACCTAAGAGTCTGAATAACACCGAAAGAATGTGGATTACCTAGTGAAAACTTGATTGAAAGCAAGAAAATAATAATAGGGTTGTTTCAAAAAGTTTAAAAGTTTTTTTTTCTGAAAGAGCATGCTTAAAAACATAGGATCTGACCATTTTTAAAATAATTTGACAAAGTTTACTATTTTTTAAAAAATTACTTTAATCGGCGCGCTTTCATTGTTGACGCTTCTGCCGATGACGTCGCAAATGATGAAATGCCATTCAGTGCTGCCATTCGCAGAACGTAATATTTAATTCGCTTCTTTTCTCGCATGTACTGGCAACGATATGGTTGATAACAAGCGTCGAGTGTAATATTTCATTACGCTTCTTCGTTTTCATAACGTGGAATCGCGGCAGACAGATGCGCCAAAATGCATCATTTGTGACGTCATAAAGACCACGCCTTGTTTGAAAAATCGGACATTTAAAAAAAATAATTAAAAAAATAACTGTTGGGGAATTGAAAATATTTTCTGGGTCCATGTTATTTCTTTTTTTTTTTTTTTTTTGCTTATTCTATCAATTTCAGTGACTAAAAGTACTACTTTTGACTGAAGGAAACAACCCCATTGTGTAACTGATCTGAAATATTGGGATTTTATACAAGAGCTTGAATTAATTCAAAATAACAAATAGAAAGTTATTTTTGGCAGTAGAACACTTTTTACGCAACTACTATAATGCTGTCTTGTCAAGTTATCGCAGTCAAATTAATTGCAATTTTTAAAAATTACGCTTCTTTTTATTAAGTATTCTTCGTTCATTAAACACAATTTTTCTCGATGAAAATTCGCATTTTAAAATCATTATAATTAATTTTTTTAAACATTTTTTCACATCTGGCAGTTTAATTTTACCAATGCGTCGATTGCTGCACGAGACAGCTTACAGTCTCCAAATATGTTAAATTCTTGCTTCATTGTATGAATTTAATGAAGAATATAAATTCTACTTCAAAAAATACAATTAAGTTTTTAAAATTTCCAGAAACAATATTCAAGTAAGAATTTTTGGCCCAGTAATGGACGTATCTTCTGCGATGCTTCCGTTACTGAGGAAAACAAACTATGCTTAATATTGTTTCTGGAAATTTTTGAAATTTAATTGTATTTTTTGAAGTAGAGTTCATATTCTTCATTAAGTTCATGCGATGAAAACATGGATCTAACATTTTTCGAGTCTTCGTAGGCCGTTCCGTGTAACAAATGATACATCCGTACCGTGAAATTGCCAATCTATTGATTGTTACGAATCCCTTAAAAGTCGTAGAGAAAATTATACAAAAGCATTTCGATCTCAAAGTGTCTTACAAGAAATAATGAATCCTTACCAAAAATTTCATGATGAAAAGAATATGTTCTTTCACAAAAAAATATATTTTCAGCAGAAAATACAAACATTACATAAAATGTTCCCGGTCTTTATATAGCGTTTACCTAAACCTTGGTAAATTCATTTGATATTTAAATCAGGATGCAGGAAATAAAAAAAAACCCTTTGTTGACAAATACAGCGCAATCCTAAAACGCACTTTCGTACCAAGGTATATGAAGCATACAGCAATTCAAATTTTGGAGAGAAAGCTTTCTAGTACGTGTTCTATATGAATAACTAATTCAATTTCCCTGTAAAGGTTTGATCACATCACAGGACTTATGCAGCTGTAAGTGCGATAATGATCTAGATTTAAGACCACAGGAATTTTTAACCTTGGCTTCTGTTGCGAAGGAGCGAGTCTTTAATTGAAAAAGAAGCCATTCACATGTTTCTTGATGGTGTAGTGACCTTGTGGGAAATAAACAAGCTCGTGAGTTAATTATTAAATGTTTTTTGGAAGAAGTAAAATAAAGTATTTTACAGTGAATAAGTCGCTAATTTGCAAAGTCAAATGCCCACGGCATCGATACAACAATTGAATGTCACAATTATTGAAAAAAAAAAAAAAAAGATGCTAGTATAATAGTAGTCCCCTAAGGTGCTCTGCATGAAAAAAAAAAAAAAAAAAAAAACAGGAGTAAAACCTTAACATGGGATATGGTGTTAAAGAAAGTAGTTTCCAGAAAAAAGTTTCTCCCCGCAATGACTAGATGGAAATGTATATTTAAAGGTGATTTTATGCTCAATTTGTATAGATGTGACGTTTGCACTAATCTTAAACTTGGGCTATAATTTTTAAATAAATACAGTAAAACCTGTGAAGTTGACCACCCTTGTAAGTTGACTACCTGTCTGAGTTGACCGCTTTTTACAGGCACGGAATCAGCCCTTATCCAATAAATCAACCCCTGTAAGTTGACCACTAAAGTAGTGCACCGCAAGTGGTCAACTTACACAGGTTTCACTGTAGCATATCTTAAAATAAAGTATCAACTATCTAAAATAAAATTTGTCTTTTAAAAGTAATGATTTGCCCTCGTTTCGGGTTCCCTACAAATAGATTAAGCACTTAAATAACGTCAAGTTCAAGATCAAGTCCAATCGATTCTCATTTGTTCCGAAAAATACACATTTCCTTACCTTAACCATACAGTCTTTTTTTTTTTTTTAATTTTTTTTCTTTCTGAACAATCTAGAAGATTGGTTACTGATCTCACTCCGACCACATCAGGCGTCTATTTTTCGTGGTTAACAGATTCTCTGTTAATGTTAAAAAGTCGGTAATCCAACGTTATTAAGCACAAAACTTGCAAATGATTGCAGACACGTGTTTCGGTGTTACAAGGAACACCTTTTTCAATGCAAAGAAGTGTGAGCTTTTGGATGAAACATCCAAAAGCTCACACTTCTTTGCATTGAAAAAGGTGTTCCTTGTAACACCGAAACACGTGTCTGCAATCATTTGCAAGTTTTGTGCTTAATAACGTTGGATTACCGACTTTTTAATTTTTCAGCACAAAGGTATTTATTCTTTATCTCTGTTAATGGTCAGACAAGTCACATGACAATTTTTATCTTCCTTGAATAACTAATACGCGAATAGTCGCACAACCTTGATTTTCCTTCATCGGAAATTTAGCCCTATTTTTTGACATAGAAAGTTGAAAATTCTTTCAAAAACTCTAAGGTAAAAAAAAAAACTATGTTTCAAAATTTAACACAAGAAATTTCTTCATTTCCACTACGCCATTAAAACAAAGGTAAACGTATGTCAACAATATCTTTCCACCGTAAAGTCATCCAAGAATGCATGATAGGTCAAAAAATTTGTAAAAATTCTCTATATTGACTTATTCTGTTATAAGGAATTATCTGATAAGGGATTAGGTGGTAATGTTAATTGACATTGCTTTCTCTGTAGCTCGGTCAAACTGATGAAGTGCCGCAAGCAATGTTACTAAAAGCTCCAAAGAAATTAGTTTCACATTTTACTTATTTATTTACCAACCCATCTATCACATTAGATGTAATTTTTCACAATTTTATCTTGGCAATGCAAGGACGCTTCAACTGAATGATGCGTTTTAACTGAGGAGAATTTGAAAGAGAACAATTTTTAAGATAAATGAAAAAAAAAAAAAAAAAAAAAAACTTGCCACAACGAGGGAAAGAAAGAAAGAAAGAAATAAAAGGAAAAGGTGATAATCAAGTGAGCTCTAAACTGCATGGAAAATCTGCGAAATAGATAATTCTCACGCGGATAATCAAGATTTCAGTGCGTTCCTAGCACGGGGGTCACCAGAAGTGGCAATTTACGGTGACAGCCCCTCCCCCTCCATATCTGCAGAAAAAAAAACCTTCGGGTTATGTGTACACATGAAGTTTATACAATTTTTAGAAAAAACTCATGTTTATTTAAATGTGATATAGTGAAAGTTTAAGTCAGCTAATACACATTAAAAGACAAATATGAATTATGAACGCACTGTGTGATGAACTTACAGTTAAAGATAAAAAAAACATTGCGTTTGATTTAAAATACATTAGGGGAACATTTCAGAAAGGAAGTGCTTTTTTTTTTTTCAAACTCTTAAATCCGTTTGGGTGTCTTCCTTCGCCCTGTAATGACAATACGCGTTTTTTAAACTTTTTCAAAAAGATTTTTTTTTAAATATCATAGTTATAAAAATTGGTTCATTTTGCGCCAAAATGAACCAAGAATAAAAACTACAAGAAACAAAAAAAAAAAAAAAAAGTGAAATACGTATGACGAACCTTGATGAAATAGTTTCTTCATTACATGCAAGACAGGTCATAAGAAGAAAAAAAATGTTTTCCCAGTAAAAACGTAACACTTACAAATTTTTACTTCATTTTCAGAAATGATTTGAATAATAATCACATGTTCTTGTCTCAGCAAACAAGAATAGAATAATTTCATGACACTTTGTTTCATTTACATTTTTGAAAAATAGTGAGACTTTTAATTAATGATTTGTATTTGATGTGTATATCCTTTTCGCGTTCTTTCTTTTTTCTTTCGTTTTTTATAACTGGAAAGTAGTTTTTTTTATAATGCATGCAATTTATTTTATGACGACCTTTTATGTTGCTTTTTGACCATTGTTGCTTTTTAAAATGTGAAACTTGTTAGTCGCTTTTAACTACTCTACGTGGTGCTAGTTGAGGTAGTTGCAGAACATTTTGCACGCGTGCAACAAATATTTAAATCATAAAGAAGCCTTTGACATATGAGAAATCTAAGAAACGAGAAACAAAAATTCGTCTTAAAAGAAATTTACAAAAAAAAAGGGGGGGGGACGGGGAGGGAACGCTTTTAAATATTGTGATTTTTGTACCAGCGAAAAAAAAATAGCAGCTTCTGAAGATTAAAAACAGTTTTTTTTTCCGAAAAAAATTAAAGAAAAGAAAAAAAAGAACATTAATTCAGGAAACAACATTCATGAAATATTTAATAAGTTTTTAATGTTATATTGAATCATGGGGGAAAAAAACCTGACAATAAGTTGCAAAAGCTTTTTTTTTTTTTTCTTTTTTTGACGAGAGTAAGTTTTGTGTGGGAGGTATTTCTTTACGTCAAGAATATTCTGAAGTTCCAGTTGATATTTTGTTATTTAATAGAATAAATTGGGTAACGCCTATTTTGTTTTTAAATAAAATTATTTCAACCGATAGTGAAAAGCAGGAAAAGAAATTCTTTATGGAACTGATGTAAGTAAAAAATAGTTATGTGGTACCATCTTGTTCCATTTTAAATTGGAATAGCCTGCGAGGCGTTTTTTTCTTTTTTTCTTTTTTCCTTCCTTTTTTCTGTCTTTTTTCGGCCAATGAAAAAAGTCAATCAACTTTAACTCTGTATAATATCCATTCTGCAAAACTTTCAAAATTCAATGTTTATTTTAATATTTTTCTTTCGGAAAAAAGCCTGAGGGGGCGAGAGCAGAGAGGATAAACAAAGGGCCACCTTTGGGTTAGGTTCAGAAGTATTGAAATTTTTTCTATATTCATGATAACTTACAGTCAAATTATGTTACGGAATTGATTCGCAATGAGCATGAGTTTGCCAGAAACAAAAAGATAGTTCACTACTTCGACCTTGGAGAACAAAAAAAAAGTTCTCGACAGAAGTACTTTTCATAGACAAGTGCTGTTTTGCCATTTATCTCAAAAATTTGTTTAAAAACACGGAATTAAATCTTGCTCTAACGTTGTTTCAAACACTCTTTACTCAAAAGTTCCAGCACATTTTATTCCTTAACGTAAATTAAAAAAATATACAAAAATTACATTCTTAGAAAATATTGAATCCTAATAATAAACAAGTGTCAAGTGAAGAGAGATTGCAAAAACCGGTACGCCGGAATACCGAATACCAATATTTCGAGCTAGTTTTCAATTTCGTAATACCAGTATTGAGGTGCTGTTTCCCTCTCCTTATTCAGCTGTATACTTGGAAAGATAACACTTAGCAATTACATAGTACCTTAAAATTTTACATGGAGGAACGACATAATCAACTGGAGCATATTTTTGAATATTTACATAAGTAAAGAATTTTGAACAGAAAACAAAAAGAGAAATTAACAGAAAAGAAAAAAAAAAATCAAATTTAGTTAAATTAATTATAAATTTCAAACCAAATGGTTAATAAAACACAAACACAAGACTACCCTGATCAAGGGAAAATTGTTGAGGATGATGTTAATATTGGAAAAGAATTGTCTCTCGAAGAGAAATTACAATTGGCTATTTATATTTAAAAAAAAATGCATACAATTGAAAAGAAACACAAGCACACAAGGTGCGATTTCCAGCGAGAATTCAGAAAGAGTATTTTCAACTGCAGGAAATTGGTACACTAAAACGAGTTCCAGGCTTGGTGACAATTCCATACATGCATTATATTTATTATTATCATTGTTTTCTTATTACAAAATTGGTTCCCTCATTTTATCTTTGTTCAAAATTATTTTTCTTTAAATATTGCACTTTTTGCACAAAATTATGAAATATGGCAAGGAAACAAATTGTTTTTGAACATTTATTGAGAAATTTCTAATACCGGTATTGATACTGGTATTCCGGTATCACGTTTTAAAAATACCTAATACCGGTACTGCAATCCCTAGTGTTTGCTATTAAGGATAATTACAGTTCTTTTCCCGTCGGTTATAACTTTTTTAAGTGCTTGGAATTATTATTAAAAAAAATTCCGTCCAGAAATATGAAATCGAGCCAAACAACGCAATACTTCAGTTCTTTGCCAGAAATGTTAGAGCAAAAAACATGGCTTTGATGTTTAGTTCAAGGGCAAAGTAATAACGTAGGTTTTACGCTTATTCATATTCCATGGGTAGTCCAACTAGTTTCGCAAAAATGGCTAAGTTTAACTTTGATGAAAAACAAAATTGAATTTGTTTCTGAGAAATTTAAGCTTTTGCAATCAAGGATCGCTGTCAGGTGATTACTTCTTCTGCATAAATTCCGGTCTATCATTTTAGATTTTTCATTTGTACTAAATATCGAACAAAAAGAACACTCATGAATTTATATATGGTGTAAGAAAAGTATATGACAACATTTTAAAAATTCCTAGAAAAGCAACAAATTGTCGTGTCAATATGCAGTTTGCGCCATAATAAAGGGTCTCCCAAAATTAACGCAAGACTTGAATTTGCTGCCCTTTTTGCAGTAATTGTTGGCAACACTGAAAAAAGAACAATTTGACAGCTGAGAGTTTACGGTTAGTAAAAATAAAATATTATACGACTAAAATAGTGCTTTATCACGCGATCTAGGGGTCCAATTCTCATCGCTGAAACGAGAAAGTACACGACCAGCAAATGTCTCATGCAGAAAATGACTTGTTTCATTGGCTGTATGGCACGTCTTGTTCAATACATATATCACATATATGGACATACATATGTCACAATACGTATCACATATTGGATACACCAAAAGCATCCAAAATCGGCAGAAAGAACTGTTATCATGTCTCGATATGGAGCATTAGTAACAGTTACTGTTTGACCAGCCTTAACTTTCATCATTTTTGAAATAATTATTCAATAATGAAAACACGTTCTTGTATCGTATAACGCTCTATTTTTACTAACCCTAAAATCGCAATTTTTAAATTGTTCTTTTTTCAGGTTCGCCGACAATTTACTGCAAAAATAGAGGCAAATTCAAATCTTGTGTTAATTTTGGGACACTCTTACACTTTGGACTTTGGGACAACCCTGAACAATAATTATAGTAGCAATTCTTTTCCTTTTCTTTTTTCCTTTTTTTTTACGATGATATAACTAAATCTTGAACGTCTGAAGTATTATATGGCAAACCGCATATTGATACGATTTTTGCTTTTCTACGAATTTTCAAAATGTGCCAAGGAGTTTTCGGACACACTGTATATTTTAAATTATATTTAGTCACATCTTGATTCACGATTATACATTTCGATTATACATGAAGCAACAGTCAAAAAATTAACAACAAATGATTGCAATAAATTGTATTGTAACTATAACAAGAAATGTGAGCAATTGTAACATTCAATAAAAGATGCAATTGTGTTTTTTTGGAAGGCAAAAAAAAAAAAAAACTATTTATCTTAAAGCAGAAAAAAATAGAAATAAAAAACATCCTACTAACCGAATTCGTTGAATGTTTTTCTTCAGTTACAAGTTTTTACAATTTAAAAGTTTGAGGGCCTGTCATAATGCCCTTTTTTTTGGGGGGGGGGCTCTTTGTACATCCAGAACAAGGTAAAACATTAATTACATGCGATGCCTGCGGGCCCTTATGATCATGAGAGTCTCATGCAGTTGCGACGTTAGCGACATGGTAAATCTACCAGCAGTTAAAAAGGTGTTCTAAAAGCAGTTCTTAAGTTAGATATGTTTTAAGAATAAGTATTCATTCATATTTACTGTATCAAAAATTAAATGATAAAAAATAAAACACAATAATAACAATAATAATAATAATGCACAGTACAAAAGAAAAAAACCCAGCCACTATTTATATGCGTAAGATCCTGACTATATTTCCCGAGAATGAATTTCATTCGTCACGCCACAATGGATCACGAGGTGCATTATCTGCTTTACAACACACACATACATTTTTACGTCACATGGGTAACAACCTCAGTAATTGGCACTTTAAGAGTTTGTCCTTAACCTCTGTTTCCATTTTTTAGGAAAGAAATATTTACTTGTAAATATTTTTGTATCGAAGACTGCATATCTGTTCATATATTCAGTTACGAAAAGCAAACATATTTGAATAGACATTTTTATAAAAATATGTGTATAAAAAGTTACCAAAATCACCAGTAATTGGCACCTGATACTCCAGTGTATGACACCTTGTGATCCAGTGATTGGCACATGTTAACAGAACTTGAAAATCACTTTATTTTTCACTTTTAGATTACAGACAAATTTCATCATCATAAGAAACATAATTAACGTTAATTTAAAGTAGGTAATTTTGCATAAATTAATGTTAAATCACACATCTTGACGTTAAAAACGTATTTTAGATAAATAAAAATTTAGAATGTTACATGAAAAAAAATGTCAAAATTATTGCTGTTTCATCAGTCGGCATGCAGTTTTGATTTTAAGAATTATGGCTGTTTTCACATAAAAAGGAACATTAGACCGATGATTCAGAGGGACCACAAAAATGGAACAGTTCTCTACAGTCGCAATATCTGACTGTGATGGACAAACATAGTTGTTTTTTTATTTATTTTTTCTTAAATTTAATAGTAGATTCTAGAGGATTCAAATCAATAGTGAAACTCGTATAATATTTTTGCTGCAAAAGTATCAGAAATCAAACTAGTGAGACATTGTACAACAAATTAGGGACTATAAGCACACGTCAATTACAGGGCACTAGCAAAACTGAAGCACCACTAAATGGTATTCAAAAATCCAAAAAGAGACAAAAATGTACTTCTACCCACTCAAAGTAATATCTTTCAACTAAACAGAACTTCTGACAACCAAAGTTTAAAATAAATTTTAAGTCAGATTTTAATGGATTAATGTGCATGCTTCCCTTAAATCAGAGAAGAACCTTTTGCAACAAAAATGGCTGATTCGACACAAGCCGTAATTGTTTCTCATTCCTATGCACTGCTACCATTTAGTAACATGAATTGAAGTTATAATCTTTAAAGCAAATGTACATTCAGTTGGTATATAGCCTTCTACTTTTAAAAGTTTGGATATGAATCTTATTTTAGGACATTTTTGTTGGAAGTGCCAATCACTGGTGACCTGCCAAATACTGGAGGTGCTATTATAGGGTAACTTCCCTATAATATATTTGTTTTTCAGCATTTGTCAAATGTTTGATTATTAGCCGAGAAAATCCAAAACATTCTTCAAAAAAGTAAAATTAAATGAAATTACTTGTAGTTATCTGTTAGAAAATTTCCCATGATCACTCAGAGCTACTGTCCGTGTAGCGACGTTCCGACGCATTTCTGACTCTTTTCAGAGCTTTCTTCAAGATATAATGCTGGATGTCGTCCGTTTCAGACTTTTCATCTTCGGTTCGATTTTTTCCTTCGGAATGAGGCCTTTATTGGTTGAGGAAAAAAATACGTTACTACTTGTACTATAAAGATAAAAGTCAATTTTAATACGACAAATCGGGGGATGTGTTTTCTCTGATGCTGCTGCCAATTTAAGGCTACAATGGATCAGGGTCATTCTGGCGAAAAGAGTAAAAATGATATCCGCCATTCCATCAATCCATTCTTTTTTATTTAGTCTAATCAATTAATCATTTTGCTTTATTGATTCTCCATTTAGTTTTGTTTCTTTGACAGCGTTGGCAAGTTTTTGACACACGACGGTTTTAACGGGTTTATATCAAACTGTCATGCCGACAATCCCATTAAACTCAACCAAATTAAGTCATCTAATTAAACCATTATATTGGGAAATAATTCGTCAAAAGAGTAAACAAACCATGAAAGAGCATTAAAGCTAACTTAAATAATAAAATCTTTATCTTTACTAATAATTAAGCTGAAAGTCCCTCTATCTGTCAGGATCTCTTTGACGCGCATAGCGTCTAGACCGTTCGACCGATTTTTATGAAGTTTGGCACAAAACTAGTTTGTAACATGGGGGTGTGCACCTCGAAGCGGTTTTTTCGAAAATTCGATGTGGTTCTTCTTCTATTTCAATTTTAAGAACAAAACTATCATAAGATGGACGAGTAAATTACGAAATTATCATAACGTGGAACCGTAACATGGGCACAAGTCAATTGGCGAGATACGAAATTATCATAACGTGGAACCGTAACATGGGTACAAGCCGATTGGCGAGAAAATTCACCGTACATTATTTGTAAATATACAGGCGAACCAAAAGACCTTTTAATTTTCTATTACGGGCAAAGCCGTGCGAGTACCACTAGTAAATAATAAAATAGCCCTCTAGCAAAATTAAACAGTATCAGAAGCTCCATTTAATGTAAAATAGTTCTCCAAATAAGTACAGTCGAAGTCGCTTATAACGAGCGTAAAGGGACCGCGATATTTGCTCGTTATAACCGAATGCTCGTAAAAAGTTAACTCGCGAGTTTGAAAGAAATCATAAAAATTCACAATAGTTGCTTTTTTTCTTCTTCTTTTTAATCACTGTACACCAAATGAGTTTGTTACTTTGCTTTGAACTGTTTGAATGTCTCTTTCTTATGTCTTAGTTTTTGAGGAATACACATATGCACGCGTATATTCTTTTAAATGTTTCTTTCCTCCACAAATTACACAAAGTACTATCATCGCTTGTTCAAACGATTTATGACTTATCACTAATTTTGGTTGACTTCGAAATGCTAAAGGATCTTTTCCAAAAGAGGACGAGTTATGCTCCCATAGACTCAACATTGTACCAACCAAGTGTTTCTGATTTGCGTTAAATTTGCGGGTTCTCGTTAAATCGGGGTTCGTTATAAGCGAGTTCGACTGAACTTCATGTACTTAAACAACAATAAGAGTTCCATGGAAGAATAAGATGAGGACGAAACATAATGACGACAGAAATGATATTTTTCTGTTTTAGCTAAGCTAGAAAGTAAACAAACCGTCATGCATAAACGTACCTCTATTGTACTCTTGCAAACATTTCATATTTAACAGTGCATTATTTAAAGTGATTAAATCATCGACGATAATTCGGATAATACAGTAGTTTTTGGTATAAGAACTGCACTTTAGGAGCCTCTGATTGCAGTCAAAATGGAAGGTTCACTACTAAAGCATGTACAGATCCTATATTATATGCAAAACTTCAAACTTCTATAGCTAACCATTTTTGAGTTTTGTAAGTTAGGAACATATGTGCATATTCAGTAACAGACGTCACGAGAAACCTGGTTAGAATAAACTTAGGGATGGTCAAACTAGATTTTTTTAAAAGTTTTACATACATTCGTACGGAAATACCGGAGGGAAGAGAAAGAAAGGGAGGGGGGTGGGGGGGAGAGACTGAAAAATTTAGTTGAAATGAGAAGGAAAGCATTTTTGTGAATATAATATGTATTTTACTTCATGCGAGCAAGTACGAAGTAAAAGAAATAAGTTAAAAAAAATTATTAATTAACACAAAACTTTTTTAAAGAAAAGAAAATAAGCCTATGGCATTCAAAAATGCATATCTATCATTCGTTTTATCTACCTGCTGCCATCTCCTTCTAACTATTTTTAATGAAACTGATTTCAGTAGAACTTTTTTTTTTTTTTTTTTTCAGTTAGGAAGTTCTTGGCCAGTTTCCTATTCCATTTTTGAAAAATTTTGAACAGTTCAAAGAGAAAATCAATAAAAAACAAAAAAGGACTAAGAATCAAGGACCCAATTTCATCATTTATAACTTCAAACGGCACTGAAAGATGTAATTCGAATGAACTTCGTCAGAGTGACCACAAAGCTTAATTTGCTCATTAAACTTTAGTTTTTATTTTAAAAACTAGAAAATCGCCCGACAAGGTATGACGACTAATAATTGCTTTAACATTTGAACGAATAAATTGCCTGTTTGGTGATATTTTTATGGTTGAAATTTAACCCTAACTCCAGTGAATTAACCCTCAACTCCAGTAGGTAGCGTTCATTGTTGACTCCGTTTTCGTTTCTTCATTCTCCTACAATGACAGCCTTACCAGTAGAACAGTTAAGATACCGGATCCAGTTCAGGCTTGTCAAAATGAAGCATTTCCCTGCTTGTCAAACATTACCAAAACTTGTTATGAATTTATCATGCCGAGGAGCGAGTTTCATTGTTGATGACATCAGGAGCGTTACTCGATCATTCACTATCATATATATGAGGATGCTACATCTTGAAGTAATTTAAACATATTCCCTTATTTTCTGATATTTTAAATAATTAAATAAAAATTTAATACTGTTTTTTTCCTTTGCTAAAAATGATTTTTGGATATTATTTGTATTATACATATCTCACAATGCAAAAAAACAACTTTGTTAAGCTCAATTTGGAAGCAACAAAGCTAACAATATCAATCAGAGCATGTCTTGTCCAAACTATTTTTTTTTTTTTTTGTTATACAGCCTGACTTTGAGAAAATGTATTTCTTCACGAAGAGAACAAGTGAAAAGATGAGGAATTGTCATAGTTACAAAGAGTTGGTCAAATCTTCACCGAGGAAGAAAATTTATGACGAAGAAAATTTTTCCGCGAGTATTTTTTGTATTTTTGAATAGGGTATTTTTCCGGTTCACTTTGTCCACAAATGAAAAGTTATTCATTTTAAAGAAGGTAGGATACATTTAATTCGTTTTAAATGCTTTGCTTTTTGCTATTGACGGTTAATAGCTTTGTGCAAATAAACTAATTTCTCCTTCTTAACGCGAATGAGCTCGTCTAAGGTCAAGCATCTTGTTATCGGAACTATATAGTAGTCACCAAATGTGCAGTCCAACAATCCAAACATGTACATTTTCAAAACAGTTTTTCTACCCCCCAAATTTAAGTAATGGAATTGTTCAACCATCCGTTCATCGAAATGTACCTAAACTAATCATAAAATGCATAAAAAATAAAATGCAAGTTACCAGTGGATTATATCCCAGAACTCAAGAAATACAGTTCAACTCATCTTCGTTGAAATTTGACACTATTTTCTTTAAAAATTTTAGTTTTCTTTAACCTCAACTCAGAAATAGTCTGCAGCATTTCTCAAGAATTCGCGTTTTAAGTCGCTGCGTTGCGCTGCATCTGCTACCAGGATCGAAGCTGAACAATTTTCATTAATAATTTTTGAATTTCAACATTGTAAATTTTACTTACAGAAGTAACAATCGCATAGTTAGTCCAAGAAAAAAGAATAAAGAAGCGACAATTAAAATAATTATCCAAGACTCCATCCTCCAAAATGATCACATAGAAGGGCAGTGTCATTATAAGAACTGAAATCCGTAAATAAGCTCTAAAAGGCTAATTGGAATTACGATCAGCACAACAACATATTTATGCAATATCATTGCTCGAAAAGATATTTTCTAGGAAATGAGTAATGGTTTCGAACTATTTTTCGATGTCGATGAAAAGAGCAATGCAAATGATGATATTAAATTTTTTGATCGCAGCCAGTACCTCATTTTTTTTAAACGAGAATGCCATTACATTTTTCTTTTTTCTTTTTTTTTTGTCAGTTTCGATGAAATGTATTCTGTTATAAACAAACAAAATTGAAATTACTGTTCAAAAGCATGATTAGTTAATATCGCAATGCAAGAAAACTATTGCATAAGTAAGAAAAAATTTTATCTTTTTTTTTTTTAATTTCAAAAGGATTATAAAATAGAATTTTAACCGGTGGCACCGATTGAATAATCTACAAGTAGGACCCCACTTCATCACGCCACTTTTGACACAAATGACTTTTGTGTTAAATAATGCATTTTAAAATTTTGCTCCCATAGCTATTTATCTGCCATTTCTTATTGTGGGCCATAACATTTTGAAACATAAAATACAAATACCAATAAAACTGCAATAGATAAAAAAATACCTTAAATAGACGTAATAATATTTATTTTATCAAAAACATCTTTAAAAATGTAGCACCAGTGAGCATGAAATAAAAATGAGACATTTAAGAAGATTTATTCATATCATATTTTTCAGATTTCTACAGTTAACGTTACAGTTGACGTTAACTCAGAATTTACTTCAACAATAAAACAGCTTCTTTAACAGAAGATATTTTCAGTCCATTTCTTTCATGAATCAGTTCAGTATTCATCATTGAAAACACCTGTTAGATATTTTCGCATTAAATTTGGGTATATTGAAATGACATTTCTGATAATCAAGGGACGCCTCGATGGGAGGTCACTGTGACTTCCAAAAAATTCCTTTTCGGCAAATTTAGTCTAGGGATTCGGCAAATTTGGGGACATGGGACATAACCGTAATGTTTCATCCATACCCTAATGTCTATTTTCATTAGATTTACTTGTGTGTGCAAACGCGCATTTTATGATTCTGCAAAATTTCGAGTTCCATTCAGCAAATTGAGAATTTCTGCCCTCCCAAAAAATTTAAGTTCGGGCCGTCCCTACTGGTAATCATACTTTTACAGTGTACATAAACCTTTCGGTTTTTAAGAGGCAATTCGAGATATACTAGCAATTTTAATGGTTTCGGTCACCGGGAAGAATACTATTTTGCAACTGAAAGTGGGACAATCCCGTTTTCTCGGTTTTTGGGTTCTTAACTTCTATTATTGCTTTTGAAGTTACACTCTCTTTGCGTCAAAAGTATTAAAACTTCAAAAATATATTGAAGGCTTTGGTGGAAGAAAGAGCTTCATATAGTTTAATATGTTTTGTATTGAAATGTCTTAAGAAAAATATCATTTTTCATTGTGTACAAGAACGATGCATCTCCAACTAACGTTCCAAAAGTCATTTTTAAGAAGAAGCTATAACAGACTACGTTTCAGGAGGAAGGAAAAAAAGGTTTTTCCTTTTTATGTTGTATTATTTAAAAAAAAGTTTTCTTAATCTTTCAGAAGACATGTTTCACTGAGAAAGAGAGAATCTTCCTAATAGCTCCGAGAAATGATTTGTCTGATGAATAATATTATAGAATTTCTGCGTCGTTTTACATAGGTGAAATTGTATTTCACTAAAATATCGTTGAAATTGGTTTCATAGAGGCAACTCTGACATAATATTGAATATACAGACACAATCTTTAAAAATATGTGTTTTTAAACCTTTTTTGTGAAAGTTTTTATAAAGTGAAGCTGTCTCCTTGTACCAAGGTCTTCAACAAGTTTTTTTTTTACACTGAATTTTTTTTATTTTTTTTAAATTTTTTTTATTTTTTATTTATTATTATTATTATTATTATTTATTTTTTTTTTTTTTGCAGATTAAACATCAGGAAAATCACTTTCTTAGACCATCAACTGCTTGTGCAAATATGCAAAGAAACTCAAAAATATTGCCAAAGACAGGTTTTTCTTCATCGGCATCATGCCACCAGCACTAATAATCAAGAAATTTCGTTTCATCAACGCTTTTAGCGGTCTTCTCACTCGATAGATTTCTTCAGAATTGTAACTAAAAGTCAAATTTTCGTGAAATTTCTCAAAAATTGTCCGAATGTCTCTGCTTTCTTCAAACACTTTAGATCCCATAAAGATAATCACTATAGTAGTTAAAAAACAACTAAGTAGGGAAGCAATTTCGAACACTAGATTCAAACTAGATATATAATCCAATCGCTTCACAAGCTTAGAAGTATACAGCATGAAAGAGAACAATTGGGTGAAAATAAAAATAAGGAGAAAGTTGGAAATAGAATCCTGCAAAATGTCGACAGCCGAACATATATTTTGATATTGCTTCAGTTCTGACATCAGTGTGGCATGTCCACTGTTCTGTAGCTTATGAAACGTCTTCTTTTTCGAAAGCAATTTCTCAGAACAGCGCAAGAAGATGGCCGAAATTATTCCGCACAAAATTGTCAAAACAGACAAGCGCATGAAGAAATGAGTCATTAGGTATGTAGTTAGAATTAATTTTTCTTCAAGTTCGTACGCGTTGACGAGTACTAAAGAAAAAGTGATAATAAATGGGGATATTAGAGATGTGGTGATTACAGCTTTAAAGAATATATAATGCATCGAATTTCTTTTTATACCACCATCTGGTAAATTACCGAGTAGATATCTAAATTGTGACACATTTCTTTTTTCTCTGTGAAGACTGTACCAAGCTGAAGTTATTAAAACGTAAATTAGAAAGTCAATTAAACCGTTAATAAGCTCTATTGGAATGAAATTTTGAAATAACATGAAGACGCTCCAGGATATAGAAGCACATAATAAAAAAGGCATGCTACCAAGCAATATTTTCTGAAGCCCTTCTGAGAATTTTCTACTTCCATTTACTAAAGAAGTATCTATGCCCATTGTGTATAACACATTCCAAAATAATTCCAACTCATCGTCATATTTGTTCGACATTTTTTTTAACGTCAAATGAGCTGTAAATGCGTCTTATATCTAACTAAATTGAAAGCTTATTAAATGTTGATACATACAGCATCAAATATACACTAGCATTTTTTCTTTGAACACTTTTATGACATTTTCCCCACAAGCTGCTGCTGAATAAAATTTTCTACTATATCCATTTTTCTGATTAAATCATGTTTCTGTCAGTAATTTTCAAAATGAGAAATATTGACTTCAGTTAACATTCTCAGACGGACAGAAGACTTTATTGGAGGAAACTTTATTACATCGATTGGGTTTGATATTCATTCTTTGCTACATTTAATATTTGATTTAACACTTCCGATAATGCTTTTCATTATATTATGCAAATTGAAGTGGTTCGTTTCCTTGACTCAATTTCTTTAAGAGTTCTAGCTCGAATTTACTCATAAAAACAGGTATTAAATTAAATAAATAAACTGCTTATCAATCTGCGCTCTGCAAATAAAATGAAAGCCGAGAAATACTGACATGCAAAGATGTGAGTTACACGTCCTGTCAACTTGATAAGAGAATTATTGCATTAATAATCGATAATATAAAGCACAGTTTTATTTTCTACTGCAAATGGTACATCTTTACTGATAATAAAGCTGAAAGTCTGTTTTGATCTCTGTGATGCGCATACCACCTAGACCGTTCAGCCAATTTTCATGAAATTTGACACAAAGTTAGTTTGTAGCATGGGAATGTGCACCTCGAAGCGATTTTTCAAAAATTCGATTTTGTTCTTTTTCTATTCCAATTTTAAGAAAACTTTACCGAGCAAATTTCAGAGATAAATTATGAAATTATCATAACGTGGAACGGTAACATTGTCGAGCAAATGAATATAGCAAATTGGTGAGAAATTCGTCATCCTTTATTTGCAAATATACAGGCGAACCCAATGATCTTTTAATTTTCAACTACGGGCAAAGCCGTGCGGGTACCACTAGTTTCCAATAAAATGCTTTAAGGGTCACGCCCAAATGATGTCACTCTTAGAGGGGGAAAAGAGGATCGTGAAATTGCAACAGTTTGTGACAAGGGGGAGAAACATTGTTAAAACAAACCCCTAAAATTCTCAGGTAGTTTTCTGATTAAATTTAGCATAAAATTTCCGTACTGCTTAAAAAACTATGTTTTACTTCCAAAAATGGAAACATCACATGAACCAGCAAGTTGGAAATACGAAAACGTTGCAGAAACGTGTTTTTATTACGATTGAATTATTTTCTTTGAACTAATTTCATATGGGGCGTTTTGTGCACAGAAGGGAGGAGAGATTGTTCAATTTTAAAAATTCATTGTATGCAACAGTCGCCAGTACTACTGAATATTTTTACTTTCGCTTAACACTAACGATAATGTGCTAAAATCCTATTTTAAAAATAGTAGGGTAACACTCCCAGTAATTGGCAGGTCACCAGTGATTGGCACTTCCAATAAAAATGTCCTGAAATAATATTTATATCCAATCTTTTAAAAGTAGACTGCTGTATACCAACTGAATATACATTTACTTTAAAGATTATAACTTCAATTCATATTACTAAATGGTAGCAGTGCATAGGAAAAAGAAACAATTGTGGCTTTGGGTTTTTGAAGAAATGATGGATGCCATTCAGTGGTGCTTCAATTTTGCTAGTCTCCAGTAATTGACACTTATAGTCCCTAATGTGTTGGGCAATGTGTTACTAATTTGATTTCTGATACTTTTGCAGCACCAATATTATATGGGTTCTACTACTGATTTAAATCTTCAAGAATCTACTGTTCAATTTTTAAAAGAAACAATAGAAAACAAATATGCTTGGACATCACAGTCGGATATTGCGAATGTAGAGAACTATTCCATTTTTTATGGTCCCTTTGAATCATCGGCTTGATGTTCCTTTTTATGTGAAAATAGCTATAATTCGTAAAATCAAAACTGCTTGTCGAGTGTCGATTGATGAAACAGCAATAATCTCGATATTTTTCCATGCAAAACTCCAAATTTTTATTTCTCTAAAATATGTTTTTTACCCAAGATGTGTGATTTAACATTAATTTATGGAAAATTACCTACTTTAAATTAACATTAATTATGTTTCTTATGATGATAAAATTTGCATGTAATCTAAAAGTGAAAACTAAAGTGATTTTCCAGTTCTATTAACATGTGCCAATTACTGGATCACAAGGTGTCATACACTGGGGTATCAAGTGCTAATTACTGGTGATTTTAATAACTTTTTATACATAAATTTTTGTAAAAATATCTTTTCAAATATTTTTGTTTTTAGTGAACTAAATATATGCACACATGTGCATTCTTCGATACAAAAATATTTACAAGTAAATATTTCTTTTCTAAGAAATGAAAACAGAGGAAAGTTTAAGGACAAACCCTTAAAGTGCCAATTACCGGGGTTGTTACCCTACTATCGTCTTAAAATTTGAATTCTCAATCTTTCCTAATGTTTCACACTCTCAGTACAATGCAGTCATCTCGAACCATTTTTACTTTCTTATCTTCACATACTTATTCATCACCGCTCTAGAACTGTTAACATTTTCCAACATATTTGTTAATAATATTCTATGCTACTTGTTTTTTGGCTGATAACTAAATGTTTGTACTATCGACTTCCTATTCCACACTGTTTTAAATAACTTTCTCACGTTTTCTGTAGCTCTTAAACTATTTCTAAAAATGTCCTTTCATCTCATTTCTGGCAATCCTTTGGTTATCTACGATAGCCATCCGTATCATTTGGCTTCCGTTTTAACCGTTACTTGGCGACTTCTATGTCACAAATTTTACATACTGCAGACTGAAGTGTGGAATGAGAATAGCAGAAATTAAGAGTGTTTTAAGCAGGGATGTAAACAGAAATTTTGGGGCTCATCACAAATAACCTTTGCGGGCCCCTTCCATATTGTCTCTTTCGTCCTTACATATATTTCACCCCATTTGAAAAATCTCGGGCCCCCTTCAGGCTCGGACCCGGGTCAACAGGTGTCCCTAAGAAATAGCATAATGGGCCCCTTTTTTACCCTACATTTTCGATTTTGTGCATCGGAAGTTATTAAGATTTGATTTTAGTGGTTCTTCCTGTGGTATCTACCTTCAAGATACTTTTAGAAGCTGGAATCTCCCCCTAATATTTAGATAAATCTTTTTGTTCCAATTAAATTATCAAAAGGTGTCCATTATTTCAAATTCATTTTTATTACATTAGATGAATGTTTGGTAGGCTATATATTATTTTTCGTAATATTAGTGTGTTTAAGAGAAATGTTTAAATGTACTTCTATAAGTGTCTAACCAAATAAACCTCTTCATTTATATTTTATCTATTTATTACTTAGATCTATAAATCGTTTGTTTCATAATAAACAAAAAAAAAATTTTTTTTTCACTTACTGACTGTCCAACAAAACAAAAGTATCAATATTGCAGTTAGGAATTAAATAAAAGATTTGTAACTCCATGATCATTTTCATCAAGAATAAAACCGATCACTGCTCTTTCATTCTTTGAGTGAAAAATTATGTGTTTTAAATTTCTAGAATTTATTTACTGAATCAGATCGAGCTATCAATAAACAGCCTTCAATAATTGTTAAATGCGATTTTTTTTAAATCCGTTTTTACCGATAGAACAAAAAAAAAAAAAAAAAAGAGTATACTTAGAAACTTTGGGAGGCTTTTTATTTTTTGGCATAAACGGCAAACAGTTATTGCCGGTGTTACTGGTTCATTGGGAAAAACGTTTCAATTTCTCCAGTGGATACTGATGCTGAACACTTCTTATCTGATGAAAAGTAGCCTTAAAATATTTTAAACACTTTACTCAAAGTATCTCCAAAAGTTGTATTCAAAGCTATTTTCAATAAACTTCTCTCAAAAAATGAGCGAAATATTGTTAAAATCAAAAAGTGAAGCATGGAAAAGATGTTTCCTAGAAAAGATTCTTGAATCGGAATATTCTTTCAAATCTCACAAAGGGAAACACAGGCGAATATTTCCGACTGTCTCATCATTATACTTAAAAAAATACTTTATTTTATTTCTTCACTCATTTGTATTTTTAGCTATTATTTGTGAGATGTTAAAATTCAACGGGATCTTCCCTCATGTTCGTATTTTAACTTTTTCTGAAAAGCTTTTATGAGAAAACTGGCTAATAAAATCGATACGCATTGCCATAAATCTAAAACTATACTGATTTTGATTTTAAATAAATTTGGAGAATTATTGCAAAAAACAATACAATAATATAAGTTACTCGACCAATTTTAACCAATTTTTCTCTGAAACAAAGTTTTAACTAAATCACTTATTTTGCTCTTCTTTCTCTACGAGTCACTTGAGAAACTTTTCAGCAAAAATTACAGTAAATGCCCCTTTTTCAGGATTAATTAAAAATCTCTTTTGGCTCGTATTTCATTTCCTGAGATTCTAAATACTATGTCCGGGATTATTATGACAAATAATAGTAGTTAATATGCTTAATGTTGAAGCAAAACGAGCTGATGTGTGCCTCGCATGACTTCCTTTTACTCCAATGTAATGTCATTTTCCCATTATTGGCAATTTTAATGTGATTCAACAGTTTACTCTCTAAATATCACCAACAGTGGCCAAATTGAAACCAGATTTGAAAAAAAAAAAAAAAAAATCACCAAATTTGTCACCAAGTTGGCGACAAATCTTGGCGACCAAAAGACTGGCGATATATCGCCAAGTGTCCGCCAATGTAACACTACTTGCGTTTTCATCGAAATTAACAATGATTTCCCCCTCAAAAAGGGCAAAAGATCCCTTTAGAAACACCCGAATACAACCAAAAATGGAGGTGCACAACTAGACCCCACTAGGACTCTACGTACCAAATTTTAACTTTCTAGGACATTCCGTTCTTGAGTTTTGCGACGCACATACGCACATACATACATACGTACATGCAGACGTGACGAGAAAACTCGTTGTAATTAACACGGGAATCGTCAAAATGGATATTTCGCGTGTCTATACATTCTTAGGCACTTATCCACGTGTGGTCAAGTCGAAAAAAAAAAACTCAACATTCATTCGGGGGTGAGCAAAATGGAAATTAAGGTCGATTTTTGAGTGAAAATTATTTCGCTAATTCAATACTTCCTTTTTTGTAAAAGGAAGTACAAACTAACTCATGGGTTGTGCTTCGGTTTGTTCAAGATAAACGATTTATTTCTCTTTTATACGTGCAAAATAGATTTGTTAAAAGTTGGTAGAATATTTTCTCCATCATGTAAAAATTTTTTTCCTTTTAAATAATTTAACCGTGGCGCCCTTTGCAAGACTCGTGGCTCCCCTATTTTCATATGTTTTCCCTGTAGCTTCCTTGAAGCTAATTTATTTTTTCTGCAGTCCCCATTGTGAAATCCTAAACTACACAAGCGTTTCTAACATCTTTAATTAGTGGAACCTTTTTTAATGTCCACTTTTTTTAAACGGATTATTTATATTTTGAATGTAATACTTAAAAAAAATGCGCTTGCAAAAATAAATAAATAAATAAAATAAACAAATAAATTAGCTCAAATAATTATTGTTTCAAAAATTAGCACATAATGTTAATTATTTCTGCTAACAACATTTTAAAGTTTCAATTTGAAAAAGATGAATGGCATTTATTTTATGAAAGCTGAATTTTTCATATCATATTTCGCAAGTCTGTTGCAGAGTTTATGTTGTGTTGACACATAATTTGATGAGGATCCAGTTTTCTTACATGAAAGTAGTTGAAGAGTCACGGAGAAGAATGATCATAGTCCACCATGCACAAAGTTTCCTCTTTACGTTTTTAAGCTTGATGTCTCGTATCTTTTCCAAGTTTGCCTCATTCTTCCCTGTTAAAAGTCAGTCGCTATGATGTTTTTTGCCTGAATGATATTACTCTTAAATACTGTCTGTAATAATCTACGTGTTCCCATAGGTTAACAAAGTTTTTTTTAGAAAAATGAACTTTGATCGTTCTGCCCCGTAGCCCTTCAGTTGCAAATGGCGCTGCACTAGACATCAGATTACGGCATTAATTTAAAATTATGTTGCAAAGGTGCACCAGATGTCGTTTCGGTAAAGTAAGTACTCTTGTTCAGACATGTTTGAAGATCCATAAAATACACCACCATACATAAGTTATTCTATCCGAGGACTGCAATTTCGTGCTTTTTAGCACTCATCAGCCCGTAATACACTCTAAAAAAAATTCGGAAACGTTTCTGAGTATATCGTGCAGCTGCGGTTCATGAAATTTTCAAAAACGTTTCTGAGTATTTCGGAATTCTCTTTCTGTAATGTCCGGAAACGTGTCTGAGTATTTCGGAATCCTCTTTCTGTAATGTCCAGAAACGTGTCTGAGTATTTCGGAATCCTCTTTCTATAATTTCCAGAAATGTTTCTGAGTATTTTGGAATCCTCTTTCCGTAATTTTCAGAAACGTTTCTGAGTATTTCGGAATCCTCTTTCCGTAATTTCCAGAAATGTTTCTGAGTATTCTGTGCAGCTGTGGTTCATAAAAGTTTCGAAAACGTTTCCGAGTATTTCGGAATTCTCCAAGCAATTTTCAAAAACGTTTCTGAGAATTTCGGAATCCTTTTTCCGTGATTTTTTCTAAAAAATAATTCTTTACTATAGTATTGCATGCCATATCAGTTTCAATTCTTTCATATCTAAGAGCAATGAAACAAGCAATTTTAGAATCATTCGTGGATTTTTTTTTCTGAATTTCTAATGACAAATAGCATGGTTAACAGCATAACATATGCACAGTTATAAATTTTTGAAAATTAATGAAATAATATAGTAGTTTCATTCATAATCACAAAATCGTCGGGGGAGGGAAGGGGAGTACTTTCTCAAAAGTGGGATTGTTTGTTAAACAATATTAAACTTCAGTTTTTCTCTCAATATTTTCAAGACAAAATTATCAACATATTGTATTTTTAATGCAGAACTTAAAAACATATCTTGTATCAAACTTGATAACTTTTATTTTCGGATAAAATTTGACAGAACTTACCTACACTTTGCGTTCCGAAATTCGTTCACGTCAAGTCAATTTCTTTGATGAACAAAGTGTACCGAAAAGTACCAACAGAGAAATTGATGAATTTAAATAGTCCCCCTGCTGGAACCATTCGGGTTTATTCTTCTGCTCTTGCCCTTTTCCAGTTTATCACAAATATAGATACTTAATCAAAATAGGTTACTGATTTTATTTTTAGAGTGTGCGCAAAATGCATTATATATTTTATTTATTAAAACATTGAACTCTATTACATGATTATTCCATTTCATATATACGAGAGTCCCCCCCCCCCACACCATAAGAGTGATGGTGCACCCATAAAATGATATAAAGCGCCCCCCACCTTAAAAAAAGCAACCCTTTGAAAATGTCAATGGCACAGTCTCTCACCATACGTGCATTGCATATTAATAACATAGTATTTAAAAACTGATCACTTTTAAAACGATGACATGAAATAATATTACTTTTTATTTCAGCATGTAAATGCAGCTGTTCCATTTTTGCCACTGACTCATTCCTCCTGACTGTCCTACATTAAACTAGTATATCCACGAAAGAAATGTTATTTTCGGAACTAATGTCAAGGAATTTTTTTATTGTTAACCACATTTAACAAAATGAATAAGCAGATGAATTAATTTCATAACTATGTTCTTACTAATAGATAACATGGTCATTTTCTAATGGTATAAATATTTTTAAATGAATGAATAAATTATAATAAAAAAAGATAAATTATACCGGCACATTTTTTGTGAAGCATATTACAATACTAGAAAATATTTGCATTACCATATTTCTAATGAATTAAACAATTGATTTTTTCTTCTTTTTGAACCAAAATGTATGTACATCCAAGTATTTCGAAATAACTTTTCTGTGATTGCTTCTCAAATATAAATCTTACTTCTTTTGCATAATTAATCAGTTTCATTTGGTTACAACAAATAGTACACCGCGCACATAGGTATATGTAGGATAACTTTAAATTAATTTGATAAACAAAAAAACAGTTACAATTGGAGCCTCATCAAATGCAAATCAACAAAAATATAAATATATATAACAACATGTTTTAAAATATTCATTAATACTTACAAGTGAACATGAGCGGAAGAAAATCTAAGTACCACCATTACAACTGAATAAGTAATCCAAAGGGTTTCGTTTCATTAAGTATAAACACGGGTGTTGAAACTATTCACGCTTGAACACACAATATATATCTAATTATGGTCGCATTGGAAATTGTAAAGAAGCAAATGGTTATTAACTAACTTAATAGCTGCGTACATCGTCTAAAAAATCAAGGGCAGTCCAAAATGCAAAGGCGTAAAATTAGTTTCGACACATTTTACTACTCTCTAGTAATGAAATAACAAGCAATCCAATGCTAAACAGTTGCTGACTGCAGCAACCATAGATAAGAAAAAAAGAAGTTCTCGTTATTTCCGACTCATTGGCGCCTGGTTGGAAGGATGAAATAGGTTTCGAAGCGTTGCGTCATCACTTCCGCTTCTAGATATCTTGAAATAACAAAAAGCTTTCTGAATATTGAGGAGTTCGCTATTGGATGAAGGATTCCTACTATTTCGGAAACGTTTCCGATATATCCAGAAACGTTTCCGAAATTTGTTACAGTTTGCGGTTTGAATTTTAAAAGCGTTTTACTCAAAACTTTCAAATGGACCACTTACATTCCTTCGCTTCTCACTTTTTAAAAGGGGTACTGCTTCTAATCGAAGCTCATATCAGTTGTGTTACAGGAAACGTTTCCGAAATTTGTTACAGTGTAGGAATCACATGAGCTGGAGGCGAAAAACCTCTTAAGGGAGCCAAGAGAGCCAACAAACTGGTAGCTAATGTAGAAATAGCACACCAGATGAGTGACCGCAGCAATGGTGTGGTTCAACTCAAAGATTGACGGCAAAGCATGGTATTTTGTACTATTTTACCGCCCTAAAAGCACGGAAACTGCAGTCCGCGGATGGAATAACTGAACTGGTATTGTATTTTAAGTATTTCTGCCTTAGCCCTGGTTTAGGGCGGTAACTTACTACAAAATATGGTGGAATATCGTTCAGTGACAGTAAATAGTTTTTTTTTTTAATCCGCAATTCATTTTGGTATTTTCTCTGCTTCACATTCTCATTCGGAAAATACTAATTAAATGCTTCATTTAGACTTCATTTTTTAACGTTTTAAGTGACAATATAATTTTGAATGGGATGAAGGTTTCTGGGAACCCTTGAGCGATCGCTATGGAACCCTAAGGAGCCACGGAACAAAGTTTAAGAAACGCCGATTCTAAACCGAATCGACCTGCGTTTTATTGCGGCTCTAGTTCAGTGGTATACCCTTTTTTGTGCATCATTAATTATGCGTACCTAAACAAAGACTAGTTTCATTGAAATGAGTATATTATTTTATTTTTTACAATATGATGTATAAGAAAATGTAATGAAAGTTATAACGAGACATTTTATTTCAATGAACATTTTATTTCAAAAATATTATTAATAAGATAACAAATTGAAACAAATTCAAGATATAATACGTGGGAACGCTGCGCCTGATTTTGTTTGCGAAGTTCAATAGTTGTTGGCTCAAGCTTGGTCAAATACAGCTGCAGACCATCCTGACATTAAACTTGTTTCTTTGCTGCCCATCAGACCAGTTAAACTCGAAAAGTCTCCTTTCACACAAGTAAGTTGTAAACCTCGCAAAGCTCTTCACATCAATGTCATCTTACTCTTAACGTTCTTTTTTGATACCAGCCCAGAAGTTAATGGGGTGGTTTCCTTCAGCCAAAAATACTACTTTTAGTCATGTAAATGGATAGAATGAGCAAAAAAAAAAATTACATGGACCCAGAAAATACTTTCATTTTCCCAATAGGTTTTTTTTAAATGTCCGATTTTTCAAACAAAGTGTGGTCTTGATGACACATGATTTGTGGTCACAAATGATGCAATTTGGAGCATCTTTCTACTACGTTTCCCCGTTATAATAATCAAGCAGCAAATTTAACTGCGCTCTACGCTTGCTATCAACCTTATCGTTGCCAATACACGTGAGTAAAGATGCGAATTAAATATTTTGCACTGTGAATGGCAACAGGGAAGGGCATTTCGACATTTGTGATGCCATCGGCGAAAGCCGTAAACAATGAAAGCACACCGGTTTATGTAATTTTTTTAAATATTAAACTTAAACAAATTTTACAAAAAATGGTCAGATCCTATGTTTTTAAACATTCTCTTTCAGAATAAAATACTTTTAAAATTTTGGAAACGACCCCATTAAGAAAGTATAGCAATACGTTTTCTTCAATGATAGCAAACGTTTGCGCAATGATGCGATAATAATCCAATTTTTGTGAACAAGTTCATTTTAGCTTTACCAGTACAAATTGTATACGTTTGATAGCTAATTGCATACTCCTTATAAATTTTCGAATACCACGGATTGAGAACCATTGCTTAAGTCAAACTTCTGCATGCCTTATACGAAAAAAATGAGGTAATCAGCTAAAATCACAAGTGTAGCGTTGTAGTTGGTACTTCATGGTATGAACTGTGATCAGTGAGCAGTTTAATCTGCTGATGATTAAATTTATTTGCACAACAAAGCTCCATTTTTGGTAAATATTATTTGGGACACGCTCTATGACAACAGTATACTATAGTTTGAGTAAACCTAACCAGGCAGCATTGTGAAAGTTACACAGATCATATCATAATTACAGCAGTGCGACTCCACTAGATTAAGTTCGACCCAACTACAGAGTTACCTTTTTATTAAGTTTGTACAAAAGCGGATGATCAGCCATTTGCATTAAACTCTCTTAATAGAAACGTAAAAAAACTTAAAGCAATGACAAAACAAGCCCCTCTGTTAAACGGCAAGATACCAATAGCGGTAATAACCAATGCATTTCTCGCCAACAAGGCTTTCAATGGTTTCCGTATCAACTTCGACTGCTCAGTGTTGTAGTTAAAAGTTGAACTTTCATACACTTTCTGCAAGATCATGTTGATATCTCTATTCTCTTCAAAGATCTTAGACCCCATGAACACGAATATCATCATGGTCACAAAAAACATAAGCAGCAGTATGATTTCCAGCACAAGCTTTAACATATGTAATCTCTCTTGCTGTAGTAATATACTGGAGGAATATAGGAAACTAAAAAGCCAGGACACAATAAAAGCGAAATTTAATTCGGAAGTGACTGATTCCTGCAGAAAATCGATGCATTTGCTTATCTTCTGGTACCTTTGTAGCTCGTGCACCATACTTGCCCATTCCCGATCTCGAAACAGGTGTTTCATATTTATTTTTATCGAGTGTAATTCTTCCGAGAAACACAAAAATATGGCCGCAATTGCAACAGTTATATTCATTTGCAGTGTCAGAAGCATAAACGTCCTTGTCATTGTTTTCAGAATCAGCAATAACTTGTGGATAGATCCATAATTTAAGGTCCAGATAAAACTAAAACAGAAAGCTACAACACTTGAGACAAAATAATTAAATACAATAAGGAATCTGAAGAAAGTATGATATCTTGATTTACGTTTTTCTTCAGTACCAAATAGGCAGTCAGTATCCATTCTTAGTTTACATAGCTTGTTCCTATTTTTAAATACGAGGATCCAATCTAAAACTATTAAACAGTATACAAAGAGATCTCCCATGATTGCTGACTGGTCGATAGGAACAAAACTTTGTAGTGACAGGAACAAACTCCCGAAAACAGAAAAGCATATCAATAAACACGTAGAATAAGAGGATATTTTTATAACATATGTTAAGATGTGTAAATTTTCGTCTTTTGTGTAAGTATTTATTCCCAAGAGTGCTAATGCAATCCAAAAGAATTTTAGTTTTGAATAACTAACGTTCTGCCACATCGTTAGACTTTATATTTCGAAGATATCTCATACGTTTTACTTGCAGAATATGTTTTACTGCAAATTTATTATCTTCAGGGAAGCTCCAATGGGAGGTCGCTGTGACCTTCCAAAAATGTTCTTATTCTACAAATTTTGGCTGATGATTTTCGACAAAATTATCATCATTCGGAAAAACTTAACTATTGGGCAAAATTATCATCCATCGGCGAAATGTGGAGTTCCATTCGGCAAAATTTACAGCAAAATATTTTTACTAATTAATACGTAATCTGACTTGCATATCGCTTCAGACAAATCGCGTATTGAGACAAGACTATTTACTATAGATAAAAATAATTATTAATATACATAAATTCTCACAACATTTTCGTTTCACAACAATAATTATTATTTGAAATTCAATGATTTGCTATTTTCTTTTTGATCCGCTTTGACCGTTTTGCAGAAAAGGTGCTTCAGACAGATAGATCAAAAGCAAATTTTGATCTTTAACTTATGATAGGAGATCGTAGAGCTACTGAGTAACAAGATTGTAAACCAGCAATATCTTTGCTGGATTGAAATTACTTGAGAAAAGTATTTGTAGGTGAACCATTAAAGTAAACCTCATTGATTCAACTCGTCAAAAGGAAGAAACATCTTCAAAGATTTTTTTTCCAAAATATTTTGATTGATCGCTTTTTTCTTACGTTTCTTTTCGAATGCTTTGACCATTTTTTTAAAATTGGGCTCTAAACAAAATGTCACTTTAGGAAATTGAGTTTGGCAGAATAAATGCGCACCAATCCTTTTACTGCATTTCAATGGATTATAAATGTTATGCTCAAGTTTTAGATGAATATATTTTATTTAATTGACATACTGAGTGCAACTATAAGATTTAGATGAAGTGTTTCGTATTGACCGAATTTACATGCGTTAGTAAATTCTATAGAAGTAATTGAGTGCTCTATTAAGAATGCTTGTCAATACTGATTGTCGATTCTGCCTTGATTGATGACTTTTACAAAACTAGATTCAAATGTGATTTTTTTTTTCATGCTTGCAAAAGTTCTTGAATGTTATTTGAAAACAATTACTTGTCTAATTGAATCCACATCAGATGTGACTGGGTAATTACTTCAAAGCACATAAAAATTTTTCTTTTTTAATGTCAAATTTTAACACACAAGATTCGCTTCAACATTTCATTTGCTTTTTTTCCACAGTCTTATTCTTTTCTTTGATTTTATGTTTTGAAAATTCGGAAAATTTTTATCTAAGCAATAATTTTTGTTTTCTCTTTTATCGTTCACGATTCATTTTCTTTTATTAGTTCAGGGCTCTCCAACCTACAGCTCGTGGCCAAATACTTATATTGGCCTGCGAGGGACAATATATTATACAAATATTTATTATTTGGGGAAAGTAATTGTGACCTCTCTTTCCCTTAATTTGATTAGAATTGCCTGAAAATGCGACTTTTGATGTGAATTTTGAAAAATTTTCCTGGGGTACACAGGTGAGATGAAACTTATCATCCGATCCACCACCAAAAATTCACTAAAACTGAATTTTTCAGATTGCAATTGGTAAAAATTTCCGGATGATATGGCTCGATCCCCACATCACCCTCCGTCTTATTCAAAGACAGCATAAAACGTTTTGAGATCTTTGCTTCATAGCAATGTATATTTTATAAATTTATTTTATGACCTCAAAAACTGGCACTGGGCCGAAGGGGCAGCTAAAAACCATCATCTTTAGCCCAGTCAATAAAGGTTTCGTGTCGCAACTAATTTAGGGAAAGCTAAATTTTTGCAGGTTGTTAGTACATAAAGTATACACTAAAAAAATACAAAGTCCCGATCCTCACCCCTCTTGCTTTCTCCCCCACCCCCTCCGAAACATTGCGAGAGCAGTACTATGATTATACGCTTTTCGTGTCGCAACTAATTAGGGGAAAGCTGAATTTTGGCAGGATGTTAGGACATAAAGTACACATCAAAAAGCCACAAAGTCCCGACCCCACCCCTATTGCTTTCCCCCCATCCCCTCCGAAACATTACAATAGCGTTACTATGATTATACGCTTTTTGTGTCGCAACTAATTAGGGGAAATCTGAATTTTGGCTGGATGTTAGTATGTAATGTATTCTTTAAAAAGTACAAAGTCCCGACCCCCACCACTCTTTTTCCCCCCTCACCCCCTCCGAAATACAGCAAGAACAGTACTATGATTATACGCTTTTCGTGTCGCAACTATTTAAGAGAATGATGAATTTTGGCAGGATGCTAGTACGTAATGTATTCTGTAAAAAGTACAAAGCCCCGATCCCCACCCCTCTTGCTTTCCTCCCCACCCCCTCCGAAACACTGCAAGAGCAATACTATGATTATGCTCTTTCCGTGTCGCAACTAATTTGGGTAAAACGGATGTTTTTTAAGATGTTAGTACAAAAAGTATACACTAAAATAAGACAAAGTCCCGACCCCACCTCTCTTTCTCCCCCCTCCCCAGAAACATTGCAAGAGCAGTACTATGATTATACGCTTTTCGTGTCTCAACTAAATAGGGGAAAGCTGATTCTTTTTTTTTTTTCAAGATGTTGATATACTAAGTATACACTAAAAAAAAAAAACAAAGTCCCTACTGTCTGACCACGGATTTAATGGAAAGACAAACATCCGTCTTACAGCCGGAAATGGATGAATCTTATTTTTTAGCGATGCCAGCTTTTGCAGGAGCAGAGACTCATTCAAATAAGCGGAATAACAGCATCAAATTTTTACTTTTCCCCCTCTTTCAGATAGATTCGTCTTATCTGGACGTTTGAAAATTCCATACAATCCGTGGTTGGACAGTACCCCTATTGATTTCAACCCCCCCCCCCCCGCCCCGTCCGAAACAATGCAATAGCAGTATTATGATTATACGCTTACAGCTCGAAAACTAATGATGATACCGGAGTATTCCTTTTTCTATTTTACTTCTTAAAATATTATAAACCAGTGGTGCCCAACCTACTTCTCACAGGTCACATCCGGCCCATGAAACTGATCAGTGTGAACCGTTGTTTTGCGAAATGTTACAACTCGAGGACTATGTAGCAACTGGTTTCTGAAAAACAGGTTGCATTCAAAAAAAAAAAAAAAGGCATCAATTTATTATAACTACAATTTTTCTTTTATAAGGGGTCATTTAACAGTTTGTTGACTTGGTCTGAAGTATTGTTACAATGCATTGCACTACAGTGTCCACACAT
Source organism: Uloborus diversus (assembly GCF_026930045.1). NCBI lineage: Eukaryota > Metazoa > Arthropoda > Arachnida > Araneae > Uloboridae > Uloborus > Uloborus diversus. The sequence goes on along the minus strand of NC_072732.1, from coordinate 152,744,737 downwards.
AGACGTACAATTGAACCCAGTTTTACGACAGCTACAGTTTGTAACACAATGTTCTACAGTTGCAAGATATTAGTAGGAGAATTTCACTTGGAGCAGAGAGGTAATTGTCATGATCTTAGGAATCAGTCTGTTGCTTGAAATATATTTCCAAACCCATTCTTCTGCTGGAAGTTTAAAACCTAACCAAGTTTGAATAAAAGTTTGTGAAAAGCAAGTAATCACAAAAATGTCCCTAAAGTCCACTTTTGATGTATCAAAACTTCCACCAACTTCAGACGTCACTCGTCAACATCTTTTTAAGGTTTCCTCCAGAGTTTTTAGGGTCAACACCAGATTCAAACTCGGTTAAGTTTTAAACTTCCCCCAAAATAGTGGGGTTGGCATTATACTTCATGCAACAGACTGATTCCTAAGTTCATGAAGATCACCTCTGCTTCAAGTGAACTTCTCCAATTAGTATCTTGCAATTGAAAAGATTATGTGTTTCAAACTGCATCTGTCGTAAAGCTAGGTTCGATTGCACGTCTATGTGTGGACACTGTAGTGGAATGCACTGTAACAATATTTCGGACCAAACCAACGAAATATTAGAAGATAGCCCCTTATTACATTGTTGATCCAGTTCAAGAAAATGACTATTATCATATTATTGTCTATAAATTTTATTCAAACATTTCATTCCAAGACGTAATGATAAAAAGCTATTAATTTGTTGATGTTACTTTTTGGTTTTTGTTGTGAGATTTCTGCATATGATTAAGTTAGTAAAATGGTGAAACTGAGCTATCTACAAAAAAAGTGTATGTTTCATAATTTGTGTATAACTGGTCCCCAACAATGTTTTCAGAAACCAATTTCTAAATATTTGGCTAACAGTTTGTAACATTGTCATTAATCGTGCTTTTCGAGTTGTAACATTTCACAAAACAACGGGCAACACGGATCAACTTCGCGGGCCGGATACGGCACCTGGGCCTTAGGTTCGGCACCACTGGTTTATAATATTGTTAGGAGTGAAATAAAAAAAAGGTACACCCCGGTAACATCATAAATTTTCAAGATGTACTCGTATAATCATAGTACTGAACTGATCAGTGTGCAATGTTTCGGATGGAGGGGGGGGGAGCAGCAAGAGGGGTTGGGGTCGGGACTGTGTAGGTTTTAGTGTACACTTTATGTACTAACACCGTGCAAAAGTCCAGCTTTCTCTTAATTAGCTGCGAAAAGAAAAGCGAATAGTCATAGTACTGCTGTTGATGGTTTAAGTGTATCGGAGAGAGTGGGGGGGGGGGGGTGAGCAGAAGGGTAGGGGTCGGGACTTTGCGTTTTTTTAGTGTTTTCTTTATTTACTAACGTCCTGCCAAAATTCAGCTTTCCCCTAATTAGTTGCGACACAAAAAGCGTATAATCATAGTACCGCTATTGCAATGTTTCGGAGGGGGTGGAGTTAATGTAAGAGGGGTGGGGTCGGGACTTTCTGGCTTTTTAGTGTATACTTTATGTACTAACATCCTGCCAAAATTCAGCTTTCCCCTAATCAGTTGCGACACGAAAAACGTATAATCATAGTACTGCTCTTGCAATGTTTCGGAGGGGGTGGGGGGAAAAAGCAAGAGGGGGGGTCGGAACTTTGTGGCTTTTTAGTGTGAACCTTATGTACAAACATCCTGCCAAAATTCAGCTTTCCCCTAATTAGTTGCGACACGAAAAATGTATAATCATAGTACTGCTCCTGCAATGTTTCGGAGGGGGGTGTGGGAGAAAGAAAGGGGGGTGGGGGTCGGGACTTTGTATTTTTTTAGTGTATACTTTATTTGCTAACATAATGCGAAAATTCAGCTTTCCCTAAATTAGTTGCGACAAAGCCTATTTTTTTACCTTCATTGACTGGGCTACTTGTTGTACCTTGGCTTGCCCGTTCCTAACGTGAATCCTGGCTTCATTCATGCAACTGAGCGCTCATTTAAAAAAAACACATGGGGGGGGGGCGACTAATGTAACCAAAATCCTCTGGTATGAAATATTGTTTGATTGCTGGGTCGCCTTGCCATCAAAAATTTACCATGTGCCCCCCATGAGCAAAAAAGTTTGGAGACCCATGCATTAATTCATTCAAAGATCTAGGGAGTGGGACGTGAAAGTCATTAAAACTGCATATTGGAGACAATGTCTAGAAATTAAAGGAGGAGTGTTCCAACCTACCCTATTCTTGCCCCACTATGTCACTAATGACGCCCTTCCGATTTATGTGCATTTCTTTCATTAATGAGTTCACTAGCTAAATAACTTAAGGAGTCTAATGACCTTTAACCATCAAAATTTTTGATTTTTAGGAAAAATTGTATGCTTAGCATAACTTAATTCTGAGCTATTTGATATCGTACTTCTTACTATATACTTAACACTTTTCTAGTTATCAACGCAAATTATCCACATCAAGATTACTATCTTAAGTAGCTGTTTGAAGCTCTTTTTCTGTAGTTTTTCACGCATGAAATATCAAAAAGTTTTCATATATCGTCGCCTCAGAGCAATACTAAAGACATCTTAGAGTTATTTCAGGGATTAGATACCTCACTGTTGCTCTAAGGCGACAATCTTCTTCTATACATATAATAAAATAAGATGTTTGTGTGTGTGTGTGTGTGGCGCGCTTCCCGGGAAAACGGCAAGGCCTAGAAAGATGAAATTTGGTATACAGGTGCTGTTTTTGCCGAAGATTTGCACCTCGGGCTTCGATTTTTGATATTTTAATTAGAAAAAAAGTTATTTAATGTTTTATGTGTTTTTTTGCACTTTTTACCTCACAGACCCCGAACCAATGGCACCACACAAATATTTTTTGCACTGTAGTGTAGGAAGTTTAATTTTAAACATGATGAATGAAAAAAATTTGAAAACAGAGCAATTTTTGTATTTTTTACGAATTTTTGAAAAAACCTTTAATTTGCAGTTTTTCCCGGGTTTTATGTTTTTTTAATATCATCCTGCGAGAAGTATCAAAGCCTCATGTCTAAAATTTAAGTTGGCAATAGTAAAAACATTTCGCCCTCTTCAAAAGAAAAAAGTTCTTAAGAATAAGCAATAGGTTTTTTTTTTACAATATTTTTAAGCTGAACACATCATGTCTTTCCACGCATCGGTCAAAAAAAAGGTTCTTCATTCCTTTATGCCTCTGACGTCACTACTTGGATTTCGATTCGATATTTACGATGTAATCTTAATCGCAAACAATGTTAATCTTTTTTTTTACTATATAGCTTACTTCTACATTTTATGACGTGATGACCACGTGTTTTTCCGGCAGCGCTTGCTTTTTTTTTCTTTCCTTTTTTGTTTTATTTAGGGATTGCATTTATTTCTTTTTCCATCCCCCACCCCCACCCCCAAGCTGGACGTTTTGTTGTATCTATAAAACGAAACATTTCATTGTTGTGCGCATTTAATTCAATAAAAACAGCGAGATTTTCTTTTCTTTGTCAAACGCTACTTTTTGCACACTACGGGGAATTTCGGAGATAACTTCTTTTTTGCTCAACTTAATAAAAAAATGCTTCAAATAAAAAAAGCTGTTTTTTGAGTGATCTTTGCTTCGATTATGAAATGGGCGGAGAGGTTAAAATAAATAGAGGTGGATCGTAAAGGTAGATAGCCGCCGAAGGCGGCAATCTTGGAATAAAAATGTGAATGGCACAAAAAAGATAGAGATGGATTGATTAATACTGCTGCCAAATTTATTTAAACAGCCGCCGAAGGCGGCGAACACTAAGTAAAAAGGTAAAGTTAGCCAAACAGCCGCCGTAGGCGGCTGCTTGCATAAAAGGCGAATGGCGTCAGAAGGCGAACCAGCTGGTCGCCGCAGGCGGCTAGTATTTTCATAAAACATTTCATGTGTGTGTGTATCTGGCTTCACCTGAAAATAAATTGTACTTAAAAATCAAACTTTCTTTGTTTTTAAATATTATTCTCAAAATTTTCGGTAAATTTTAAAATTATTCTTAAATTTTCAGAAAAAATAATCATGTATTTTTTTAAATTTAAATTTAGGTTTTAGGTTAGGTCTTGAGGGAAGAATATGGCAGTACTTTAAAGTGAACGTTATAATGCATTTACAATAAGAGAGAAAGCACGTGTTATTTTTCGAACTTGAGAAAAAATCAAATTTTATTGGTTTTTTTTCTTACTATAATATTGTAGGGTATACTGGGGCACGTTTACGCGGATTTCGTCAATGAAGTTTCTAATTTTTATGTTTTAATTTAGGAAATTTTAGAGATTGAGGTTTTATGAAGCAGTTAATGGAGTCCAAATTGGTATATTCAATTTTCAGCTTGTGTTTTTAACCGTTAAAAAATTATTTTTGCGTCCAAGTTGATTGCGTAAACTTGTCTCGGACACGAGGCGCGTTTACGCATATTTATTTTGACACCTAACGTGGTACTGTTAGTGTTTTGAACATAATGTTTTACCATCGCTCAAATGAAGAAAATTTATTACAGACTGAATAGTGTATAAAGTTTAAGCTGAAGGGGAATAAAGACAGTACTATATGATTGTAAGCTATAAGATACGAATGTGTAACTTAACTAAAAATTAAATGGCGATTTTCAAAACTAAATAGCCCGAAAAATATAAAAATGTTTGAGACAGTTTGGAGGAAAAAAAGTGTCAGGGGGACATATAAGTAAGGCACAGTGAGAACGATTTTAAAGGTGCCCGACGTACAACGCGTAAACTTGCCCCGTCTCCAAGTTTGGATTTATTTTTAACGTGCAAAAAATTTAATAACATTTCAGTTCATACAAATACAATTCTCAAAAAAGGATAAAATTTTGCTAATTCTTATATATTTGTTTCTTTTTAACTAAATATTATTTAATCAAAATAAGCTTCAAAACGTTCAACGCAAAATTTACTCAACTTCTTTCTACATGCTGGACCGAAGCTCGACTCGTGCTGAAAAACTTGAGAGAATATTTACTAGGGAGTAGCATCAAACTGTTATGAATGTTGGCTCTCCTGTTATAATTCGTTTTGATAAAAGGGCACTGCGTAAACGTGCCCCATGCGTAAATGTGCCCCGGTTTACTCTACTCATTAAATGTGTCATTTATTTTATTCTCAAATATTCAGCTTTCATTTCAAACTAAAATTTAACCATAGCTTGTATAGAAATTTAGTTACAAACTTTTAAAATACATAGATATTTGTCGTGTCGCGTTAACATTTTAAAAGTCCTGAGACCCCTTAATTATTCAAGCTTCATGTTATTTTCACAGATGACATTTTCAGTACTGAAAGAAATTGCTCCAGTTACATAATCAGGACTGAACCGCATCAATATTTTTTACTTTCTGGAGGGGGTTACTATTTATACGGGTTGAGGGAAAAACATGAATTTTTGAATTTCGTCACGCTTTCGGTCTAAAAATTGCTTTTATCATAAATAGATGATAAAACTTTAACATTAACATCAAATCTTAACATTAACATAAAACTTTAACAACTTAAAATATCTTTAAACCCTTAGGCTCATAGAACAATATCCTTAGGTTTTGAAACCGTCCCAAAACAGTCCAAAAGTGTAAAAGGTTGACATTTTTTGTATTTTTTTTTTACGGTGTATAGTTTTGAAAACGTTTGGAAGTGCAAATGTTAACTCTAGGTAACAAAGTTCAAATTGCTTGCTTAACCTATAGATGTAGTATTAACTAGATGCACAACGAGAAATCGGTTCCATGAGGGACCGGGCCCTCCTAGTTCACGGGCAAGCGTCCAAATACGCATGCGCGGAAACAGTGTTTTGCTGTAGCCAGATAGGATGCAAACAGCGTTGCATCCTTATTGGCTACACTCTTGCTCGTTTTCTTCAAGTTTCGTGCGTTTAATGGCAGTCAGTGGCTGTCGCCGCGCAGTTGTGCAACTAATACTACATCTGTGACTTAACCCTTTAGAACTCACGCCAAAATGACTTGCCAAAGAACTCGCTGTGTGAGAATTTTTCTCAAACCACCTATTTCCTTTAACACATGTTTAAAATGTTTTCAGTTGAAAATTTTGCATTTACTATTTATTCTAAACACCACATGCTATGCAAAATAACAATTCTTGTTGAAACAAATACAATATTTGACGAAACAAAATAAACCAAAAAGCTTTTTTCTTCTTGGTCTGAGTATTTTGCTCATAGCACGAGTTGTGGAATGGTTAATGAGTTAGTTGTCTGGTTTTATGTGCCAGTTTTTGCAATATTAGATGAAATAGAAGAATCATTTCGATAACATGGATTTTGTTTGTTTTTTACTAAATCAGCAACATCGAAATTGAAAACTATGTCCAGGAATTCTCTCAGGAATGATATAAAAGCAAACGTAACAATGAAAATGCCCTCCTTCGTCATCAGAAACATTTCACCAGCGGAAATAGGCACAATATTTCGTTCCATCACAGCTTTCAGTTGTTTCCTCAACAGAATTTCTTCTTTAGAAGAGAAAGTGAATGAAACTACCTCGTAAATCCTCTGCAAAACTTTCTTGATTTCTCTGTCCTTTCCAAAAATCATCCCTGCGTTTAGAGTAGTTAGGGAATAAATCAGTATATACGTCGCTACATAGAAGCTATCTCTGATGATTAAGAAAACGTCCAACGATGTAAGGTTTTCTATCAGGAGCAAGCTGTGATAGATTATATGAAATGCTATTGCAAGTAGGAAAATGAAGAAAGGAAATGAGGTGGTCTCTTGGAGGACTTCGGCAGCGTTCCTGGCTGTTTTGTACTGTTTTAACGCAAATAACAGCGGCAAGGTTTCGACATTTTCCGATATTTTTTGTAGTTTTTCTAAGAGAGACTGCAATGCTTCGGAGTAACAGCGAAAGAGGGTTGCCAGTATGGAACATACTAACATAAGGAATGTGAAATGTGCAAAATGTACTAGCGTCGTTTCTAACATCCAAAGAATAACTTCTGTGTCTATTTCTGTTGAAAAAATGGCTAGATTTCCGAGGAACCAAATGACAGGCATGGCAAGACTTAGAATTATCATTATCTTGAACGATTTGTAATTCTTTGTTCGACCCGTAACATTGCGATAAGTAGGTTTAGAAATAAATTTTCTAAGTTTAGAAAATCTTTTCCTGCTGCGAAATAAACTCCACCATGTTGCGAACGCTGAAGACGATGTAAGAAAATGAAATGCAAGTGTGGATTCTTCAGTAATTGTACCGCAAGCAACCAAGACGGTATGCAAAATGAAAGAAATTAGAATGAGAGATGGGAAAGCGAAGTTAGAAAACATTTTTAGTCTGACGGTTTTTTGTTTGTTCGGTTGCCAATCACGAATCCCCATGGCATTTAAGGTGCGCCATACGAAACTTAAATTATTGTCACTCTTAGATCTAGTATTCATTTTTTACGATTTAGTGTTTTTGCAAAACAAGAAACGTAGTGCATAAAATTGTCAAATAATTTTTTTAAAGTCAGTACTAAAGTAACTTCACGATCAGTATTAAGTATTGTAACGAATGTCGGCTGCTAAAAGCATTACGTTGATTTTTCAACCATTTCATCTGCATAATCTGCAAGTTCCTAAAGCTACACTCTATCTGTTTTTAAGCATTCAAATAGCACAATTTTTGCTGAAAAACTTTCGAATGTATCATTTACCAACACATTAAATGATAATATATATTTTACACTGTTTAATGTAATTTAGTTGAAAAAGCTTGATGCGATCATAAAATGCAAATATAAGTGTATGTATTTAATGAATGTCAGATATCACGTTAAATATAGCATTTCTTCTCGCACACATAAATATTTTATAAATTTCAGTCTTTGCAAATATTTTATCGTCAAAAACCATCGTCATACAAATAACATTTAAATCTGTATCAACAATTTTGAAGGCAAATTTTTAAGAAGTCATATTTTTTTTTTTTTTTTTTTTTGCACCATTAAAAAGCAAAAACGATTTATTCTGAGCATAATTCGGTTCAAGCAAAAAAAAAAAAAAAAGCGAGTTCTTGTAAGACTAATGAAGTGTTTTTTGTTCTTATCGAAAAAATCACAGTGCAGGAACTGTACAGTTTTTAAACCGTTGACAATTTTCTTAACATTCCATATGCATGCAAGATTAAAACAATTTCAAAAATGGAAATTGTTTCAAAAAAAAAAAAAAAAACACTTTAACATTCATTAATTACTGCACATTCCATTGGAAACAAAACAATACGCACATAAACACGTTCTTATCATTTCTTCTCAATTTTAAGGTGCAGCAATCTTAGAATCTTAATACAAATTTGACAGACGTTAATAGTGCATTCAATTGAAATTTTTTTGAAATTTTTTAAAGTTTTCGTATTATGTTAACTAAAGATTTTTAGAAATAATCTTCGTATATTTATCGGAAAAGTTCCACTTTATCTCATTCGAGTAACATTTTAAGTACTTTATATATCTACAGTTCACAGAACATGAAATCCTTTGTTCAGAAAATAAATCATCATGATTTTTCAAGTAGATTATGAATGATCTCCGTAAAACTCACGTAGCTTATGTAAACATTTCAGCAGTACAGATTCATTTCGTATTAAAATAACAAATTTAACATTAACATTAATTAAAACATGAACGAATTTTGTAGATTTTCAAGCATGTCTAAAGTCCTTCATTTTGATGACGATCGATAAACATCTTTCATACTTTTTACTAAGTTTTAGTTTTTTTTTTTTTTCTGAAGAACTTTATATGAAACTCAACAGCAACACCAATATGAATTTTTACTTTGAAATATTCTCAGCAAATAAATGAGACTCAAATCGTTCAAATGCAACTTACTTATATAACACACTACTCATAGTGCATAACCATGTACATTTTGTACATATTCGCAAAATCTATTTTTGAGCATGAGAAACAAGAGTTTTTCCAAAGGTTTTTTTTTTTTTTAAATAATTCTCATTTGTCAAACTTACGTCAGTTCAGAAAGAATTTCTTCTACGCAGGTTTACATATGTCAAGCAAATATATATATATATATTTCAATAAACATGTCATTCAGTATGAATTTTAATTTAAAATTCCTTCAGAGGAATATTACTAGTTACATTTTAGGAGCGTACAACCTTCTTTCATAGACAGTAAAAATTGTGGTATTTAAAATTGTTATTTTTCTACTTTTGAGAGCAAAAAAGCATTTAACAACTGAGAATCAGACTAGTTGCACATTTCTTTTCCATTTTGCCAAATTAAAGATGGATTTAATGACTGAGTTTTAATTTTATATAAAGTTTACTTGCACTCTACTATGGTATGCTTTCATACGGAAGAATTTACATTCAATTTTATTTGGCACAAAAAGCTTACAACAAAAATAGCAAACGAGATTCTCTTCCAATGCCGAACACATAAATAAAAAGCTTTGATGCTTGAGTTATTTATCACTTATTTTCCCTAAGAAACAAACTAGTTATGAGTCCAAACCAAATTTCATATCTCTCAACGAATCTCTTAATAAAACTCAATGCACTAAGATAATGCCACTCCTGAATGAAATTTCCCCGACAAATGTACAATTGAACTACATTTTTCAAAAATATTCACTTTAAGATTTTACACTTTGTGAAGTTAAATAATTCAAAGGCAGAAATTTGAAGTGCACAACGTAGTGCTTTTACATAATAATTTCTGTTTTTCTGGTTAGTCAATAGAGTGGTTTATAGTCAGTTATTTGTGACAGAAACGCAATCAATTTGTAAAGGCAAATATGAATGCATAAATCACTGTCATTTTTCATAAAAGAGAAATCAGAGTCAACACCAATTCTAATCTTTTTAAAAGACTTAACAATTGCAACTGCTCAACCCGAAGGTACAGTGGAAATGCAAAGAAAAAAATTGAAGTGTAATAATAAAATAACCTATATTTTAACTATTTATCAATATACTAATTACCTTTTGACACAAGAAGCTAAATGGCGCAACGTAATTAAAAGCACGATTGTGAAAAAAGTCAAAGACATTTTTTTTCATTTGTCTCTTAATAGTATTGTGGCACTTAGCTGCTCTTATCGTTCATCAGTGTCAACAATGTCAAATCCAAAAAAGATAAATAAATAAATAAGAATAAAAAGTTTTAAAAAAGCAGAATCGAAGAAAAATCAATGTTTTACAAAAGTAACCTTTTTTATGATACTTTTATACGAAAATTTCTATATTATATCACAATATTCGCAAAATTTGTTTACTCTGGTTTTTCTAGTCTTCGTCTGAATAAATATGTATAGTTCAAGAGGGAAATGTTTCCTCTAAATTGTGAAATTTTAATGATTTACCACTATTGTTAATATCGTTTATATGCTGCCACGCACAATTACAAACACTTACTTCATACCAGTACTATGACAACAACTGCATAGTAATTAATGCATAATAAATAATGCAAACAAGCATTAGATTCATATTTTAAAATCAATAACCATTTCGTTTAAAAAAAAATTTGAGATACACCACTTTGTCGGTCGGAATGATATGTTAATAAGCTTTCGGTGTTTTTACAACGATGTATCGTGGATACACCTAAGTTGGTAGAGAGCACATGTTTAGGAAATGAATGGTGCCAGCAATTAAATGATCCAAGCACTAAATATTTAAGCCACCAGTTTAGTTGACAGAAAACATTTAGTTATAACATTTGAACAGAAATGAGTTTTCTTTAAACTAAACAATGTTTTCTTGTTTCTTCGTCAAATATCAATTTATGCCAGTAAAATAAATAATTTGCTTTTCGATATGCTGTACCGTTGTAAAGCAAAAATGTTTGAGCGTACATCGCTGATGTAGTAAATGCTAAGACAGTTTTAAAAGGTATGATTTTGAAATTTCTATGTAGAGAGGAACTTATGCTTCAATTCTATACTGAGATGTGCTGAATTCCGGTTGGTTCACCTCTTCTCAATGGTTCACCTACTAATTAATTTTTTCTCAGCACATTTCCTGCATTATAGAACGGAAAATAAACGTTTAAAGTCATTTTTTTTAAATAGCAATTTTTAAGATGTCTCACTATTGAACTAGGGTAGAATGTTCGTTATACATAAAAATTGTGAAGTCGGGTTGGGTTCACTTCAAAATAAATTTTCCTCTTGCACGTACATTCATTTTGGACGAATATTCAACTGCGAGTTGAATATTTTTTGTCTTGTGGACGCACCTACTTATCTAGTACTTTCGAATGGATTTGTCCAGAGCTGCGGAGTCGGAGTTGGGCTGATTTGGTGGTTAATGAGTTGGAGTCGAAGGCTCAAAAATTCCCGGAGTTTTTCTCCGACTCTACAGCCCTTGCCCTGGATTTGTCAGTAATAATCACTTCACTTGATTCGAAAAATTATGAATAGTAGTTTTATTTACTTAAACTTTTATTTCACTATTTCAAATCAAATTCTTGTTCAGTCACCCCCTCTCTTTCAGTATTCAGAAATTATTTATTGACACTTCATTACCAACTAAAAAATCGCCCGTCATGGTATGAGAGGTGAAAATTTCTTCTACATCTTAACGAAGCAATTGCCTGTTTGGTGATATTTTGATAGTCGAAAAAAAAGACCCTATCTCCAGTGGATTAACTCTAAATTCCAGTAGGTAGCGTTAATTGATAACCACTTTTTTAGTTTTTCATTCTCTTAAAATTACTGTTTTAACAGTAAAACTGTTAAGTTACCGGATCTAGTTCAGCCTTGTTAAAATAAAACATTTCTCTGTATGTCAAAAATTAACAAAAAAATATCAAATTATCATGCCGTGGCGCGAGTTTCATTGTTGATGACGTGAGGAGCTTTACTTGGTCATTCGCGATTATATATATGAGGAAGATTATTTTAAGCAGGTGCTAGTCATTTTGTTCACAAAGCCATGATGCAATTGGGATTACATCTTCACTGTATGCCAATACTATCAATTTATGGAGTCTGCTGAAAGAATTCCGTGTCGTTTCTTTTCTTATTCTTTTTTTTAAACTCAAAAAAAAAAAAAAAAAAAAACTAAAAAATGTTAAAATTTGCTTTTCTGATCTAAATGAATCTTTTGAATGTTCATCTTTCAATGCAGCGGTTCCCAACCTTCTAAAGGTTATTTCTCATACAGTTGTTTATAGATAAGCAAGTAACCCCCCCCCCTCCCACTTCAACGATCTTTTACCCAAAAAACAAGTTATTTCGTAAACAAACAAATACTAATAATAGTCTTTAAATATTTAAACAGATGGCAGCAAATCTATTTTTCACTTTTGAAAATTGCGGCCATTGCTTTTTCGTCCAAAATCCACCACTGAAATTGGAAAACTCTAAAAACAACTACTGAACGCCTGAACTTGTGAAAATAAAATAAATTTCAACTTAAGTCATACATTTCTAACTTATATGATAGATGGCAGCACTAAATAACTTCCATGCAAATCAGTGGTGCCCTACCTTTTTTTGCCCGTAGGTCGCTATAAATAAAGTAGTAAATTCTGCTGGCTAAAACTCAAATAAAATTTTTTAAACATATCAATCTGTTCTATACAACATAAAACATTCTTAAAATAATATGGAACACAACTCAAAAACCAACTATTGTTGTAATCAACTACTTGATGTTTATTTTATTAAATGCATTAGTTTTTGGAAGTCAATTTCCAAGGGCGCCCATATAGGGAGGCAAGTAGGGGCTCAAGCCCCCTCCCCCTTAGAAATTAGAACTACTTTGCTTTTAGTACTTGTTTATTTGCATAAATGTAAAAACATTTCTTCTACAGCCATTAATGGATAAGTTATTAAACATGTCGAATTTTAATGACTCTAATCTGTCCTGAAATTGGTTTCCATGGGGAAAATATCCTGCTAAACCATGGGGAAAATATCTGAGCCTTCACATGGAAACTAAATGATAATTTTGATTTTTGGAGTTCAAGGTGACAAAAAAAAAAAAAAACCTGCACAATAAATTGTATGCAAGAATTTTGAAGTGACAAGGAACCTTTTTATCGAGGCAAAAGGTTTTTAACTTCACTCTGCAATTTTTTTTTCTACATTTGCCCATTATTTGTGCATCACAAATAAGCTGTTACTCTCCCATTCAACGATAGACAAAAAAAAAAAGAAAAGAAAGAAAGAAAGAAATAACAAAAGACTAGGGAAGTCAAAAGTATCTAAAAGGTAAAGTTATCATAAAGTATGTTGCCGCAAGCCAGACTACCGCAAGTCCCATTACCACTACTTCGCAGGACAGCGTAAAAACGTTTATCAGTTTAATGCAAAGGTTGGGTCTCACGTTCTTATAACACTGGTAAACAATAATAAAGGAAATTTTTTGTAGTAGAAAGGCGCTGTTATGGCTCAAAGTGAAATACGATGCAGCTTGCCATGCACCTTACCTAACATTAGTCTGGCAAATTTGTACAGAATTTATATTTCAAATACTAATAAAAGTTGTTTAATATTTTAATAGAATAAAAAATTGCAAGACCATTTAGCTCTTACAAATGAGGCATCTGGAAAATGGGGGGTTGTTGGATTCCTAGAGTAGTTTGAAGTTCTTATTTACCAGGTGGTTTTATTATGATTTTGATTGAAGTGAAAATTGAAGTATGTAACGTTTTTCTATAAAATTTTTTTATTTTACTTTTAAGGTTCTTCAAAAATATTTCTGTTTCGTGCAGTTTTTTTTAAAAAGAGATAAGATCTAAAAAATAATATTTTGACCATAAATAACCTAGGCCTTGGCAAAAGATTGTGTCAGTAAAATGTCTCTCTACTGGTATTTTCTATACCAAGACAGCACGACTAAAATGTAATGTAGTTGAAGTAAGTTCCTTCATTTTTCTCTTTTATCTCCTTATAAAAAACTTAGCATAAATTCAAAAAAAAAGTATTTTAATTTTTTATCTCTGTAGACAAAGAAAAAAATTATGATAGCGATATAAAAACGGAGGACAAAACCATTTCGAATACGTATTTAAAAAGCTTTTTCCGATGTGTTTTCTGATAAGATTTCAAAACACCAATTTCATGCACTACCAGAAAAAGCTTTTACATTAGAAATGAAAGATTTTAGAACAAAGAGATCTTTAAACTTTCTACATTATTTTTTCAAAGCATTTCATCAACAAATGTAAAAACCTCGACTCTTAATTTCTTATCAGCTAGTAAAGCGTTTGAAGTTTTTGCCAAATATTGCATTAATCTTCAAATGGCGCTAATGGATGTGATCGGTTATCTCATCAGCCAGGTGAAGGGACAAATCAATCAATGTTGAAATTTGTCTCCGAAGTTATTAGACCGATTCCGCTTGAAAACGACGTGAAAATATTTCGATCAAGAGACCATCTAAATTAACAAACTCAAGACTGATTTGTCATTGTAATCTTATTTCGTGTGATTAACAGTGACTGATGATGATTGTTAATTAGATTAAAGTGAATAATATTTTCTCGTGGATAAAATGTTTATTTCTGCTACAAGTAGTTTTGTGATTGACGATAGTGTTCTTTTGCTTGGAATACACCAGAATAAGTTGCGTAGTGAAAAAAAAATGGTGTATAAGTTATTCTTTTGTGAGTGAAAACGATTCAACGAGCTTGCAAAACTTTTCATTCTGCTATGATTCATCGAAAAGCTACAAGATTTTTTAAATGAGATATTTGAAGGAAGTTTAATTGTGTTTAATTATAAGATATTTTTCTTGGAGATACTGTAGCATTATGTGAACATAATGTTGTGACAGGTAAGACTGGTCCACGTTTTACTCATAATCAATGTCATTTGAGTTAATAGATGCAATAGAACGAACTTTCCAACTTATAACTGATGCTGAAAGAATTTAAAAAAATGCTATGATCCATCATTATAAATAATTGTGGCATATGCACAGAAGAAAAAACAGTAATTGATTTCAAATTCTAACGAACATTATTTTCTAAAAGATAGACTTTTGATTTCGTGAATGAATTTTAAGACAATCACGATTCAGCAGTCAGTTAACCAACCATCAATTAGAAATGATGACGAAATAACTCAGAACGTTAAGGAACTATGTCATCATCACGTAAAACATAAAAATTACTTAAATGCTGAAAATAATAGTGACATATGCACAGAAGAAAAAAAATAATGATTGGTTTTAATATCCAACGAAAATTATTTTCTAAAAGATAGACCTTTGATTTTCTATATGAATTTTAAGACAATTACGTTTCAGCAGTGAGTTAATCAACCATCAAATAGAAATGATGACGAAATAACTCTCAGTTATAACACTAAGGAACTGTGTCTTTATCACCTAATACATTAACATTTCTTAACTGCTGATACATTAATTAAGATGTCAGACATATATGAGGATATAATTTTCATTATTAAAAAGTTCGATTACGTGGGATTACCATTTTTCGATGAAACTCGGACATCACAATTAAATCTATGCTCGCGTTTGAAACGTGCTTTTTTAGTGCTGCTAGACTTGGCGTGGGTATGTTTTGGAATATATGCAACAATCACCTCCTTCTTTATGGATATGCCAAGTAGTCTTTTCCACAGAATGATGGTTGCTGCGATAAACGTATTAAATTTGATCCTGAGACTGTCCATTTGCTGCAAGCGACATCAAATATTGCGCCTAGCTTCGAAACTTCAGCATTTTATTAAGACGTATCAGACAAAGCCATATGTTTCATTGAAAAAGAAAATATCCACGTGCTTTTACGTGAGCGTAATAATCCCTTTGTATGCGTCTGCTTTCTTCAGCTATATGGTCTGGAGCACCTTCAATAGCGGATCGTTTGAATATAAAGCATTCTTTTTCAACTTCATCCCACAGAACGAAAACTTTGCCCTAGCTTGGGTAGTTCTGATGCAAGTAATCTACGTCATACACTATTTTGTGATACCGAGCTTTTGCGTGATTTTGTTCGGAACCATTTACACGATTTATAGCCGAGGTCTGAAGCATATGCTACAAGAAATGAAAAAGAACTTGTTTGCGGTCTTTGAGCCTGAGACGGTTGCGAGAAGCGTGGAAATCTTCAACCGGGCTACGAAACTTCATGAGGACATTGAGAATACAATCTCATTCAGTATCTTCATAACTTACGTGCTGGTCTTTTTGAACTTTTTGAACTTGTTCAACTTGGAAGAAGCTGCTGACTTTGATATCAGACGGGTGATTTACAGATCTCTTGTGTTCGGTTGGGGAATGGGGTGGTTCATCGCGCTGACTTTCACGGGAGCAAAATTGAGGACAGTCTGCGCCCTCAGCAAGTATCTGCAGCTGGAGATATTGCAGGACTTTATGAAAACGAAAAGAAAAAGAAAAATACCGTTGATTAATTTGCTGATCTATTTGAAATGCTGCAAGATTAATTTGTGCTTCTCGGGTTGGAATATTTTTGATTTGGATAAGAAGCTGCTGTTGCCCACTATTGGTGGCATCATATCATACGGAGTGCTAGTTGCAGCCATATAATTGAACCTACTCTTGTAAGTAGACTCTACAGATTGTGAGGGTGAAGCTCCTAATGCACAACGTGTAACAACATAAGAGAAATAAATATTCTAACTAATGATTAAATGAAAAACCCTAACGACTGATAGCAACATCCAATTGGAAAATTCTGGAAGCGGAAAATTCAGATGATTGAAGAAAAATTTTTGTTGACAAATTAAAATACGAATAACTAAGAAAAAAAAAAAACTTGGAAAACTAATATGACGAGGTAACCCACAATGACTTGCGGCGACTAAAATTCTAAGGGAATTTCATGACTGAAAAAATACAACACTGACTAAATAATTTCTGATGATTGAACAGAGAACAAAGGATAACATTCTAGAGACTAAAAGAAAATTTCTAAAACACTTAACGCTAACGAATTCCTAAGAAGAAAAATTCCTAAAGAGTAAGAAGATGCCAATGAAGGAAGGACTTACTACATGAAACACCCAAGAACTAAGAAGAAAATATTGATGATTGAAAAAAGAAGTTTAATTATTAAATTTAAAAAATCTAAGCATAAAAAAAACCTCTGATTATGAAAATTAAAAAAAATAAAATAAAAATAAAATCAGCACTAAAAAAGGTCTGATGAAGGCAGTAAAAAAATCTGACCACTACGAAAATTTTGATCAAGGAAATTTAAAAAATCTGAGCACAAAGAAAATTCTGATGACTTATGTAAAAATTTAATGACTAAAAGAGACATTCTAATGAATAATGAAATCCTTAAGAAATAAGGAAGAAATTCCGATATTTCAGCTAATAAGTAGAAAATGTTGCTGTTTCAACGAAAATTTAATTGACAAAAAAATATTGATTAAACAACCGATGCTACAATACAAAGGTCGAAAAAAAGAAAACTAACTTCACTATAAATACTTAATTTTGGATTTCTGAGATCATGAGATTCCTGTTTAATTGGAGTGGTAGTCCACGATACAAGGTTGTCAAATCCAGATACTTAGTACGAGTTTCACTCAAACATTTCAACTCAATTTTTAAAAGAAATTACTTTTGACGCAATGAAAAGTATTTTTGTGGAAAATTATCTTAAAATCTGATTGAAGATTAATGTCTACTGTAAAAGGACAATGCAGAAAACAACATTCATGACAAGAATTGTTTATGTGAGTATATATTTTTAAAAATCAGATTAAATCGGCTTTAATGTTAATCTTGTGAGCTCTAAAATCTATTTATTGTACATACAATTGAGACAGTGCAAAGGAATGTAAGAGGACTTTTTAAAGTTAAATCTCTTTTTTGTTTTAAAAAAAAAAGGCGTAAGCCAACGCTGTTGATTGATTGATTTACGCTCTTTCAACAAAACTGATTCAGTTTTCAGTAAAACACGCAAAAAGTTCAAACCGTTGGTAGTATTATAGACTTTCATTGAATAGATTTTTTAAATCAATGCTGTATTGCAGCACCTGCCAGGGCTACTACAGTCGACGCTCGATATAACGACCATCTCCGTGCCAGAGAAAAAGGTCTTTATAATGAGTGGTCATTATAAGAGATAGAATTTTTTTAAAATATGCCTCATGCATGTTCCGTTGTTCCAATACAATTAGCACTTTTTTTTTTAAAGATTCCAGTAAAACGCTCAATTATTTTTTATCATGGGATTTTTTTTAAAATTATTTATGCAAAACATTATGACAAAATATTTCTAAGTAGAAAATTGTATTACAATACTTACAAATCATTTATTTTCTGAAGATAAAATCAGAAACAGTTGCTTTCCTTTAACACATGTGATTTTTGCAAAACGTAATTTTCCATTTCAGTTACAGATGATAAATAGTGTTTTTCTTGCTTTTCAAAGAAACACTTAAAAGTCTCTCGAGCTTTTGAAACATTTCTCATACTGAGAACTTTGGTTTCAATTTTATCTTCATCTGATCATGATACATTAATTTGTTTTTGTGCACAATATCAAGAGGAACTTCATTTTTTGACAGACACATGTTTGACACATTCTAAATCATAATTAATTTTAGCATAACCCTCAAAGTTTAACACTTCTACCGATTTCATTTTTTTTTTAGACATGTTCTACAGCATTTCATTTTCTTCGTCGAAATTCTCATCTTGGATTATCTGACAAATCATTTAAGCATTTTTCCTTTGCTTTTTAATTTTTTAAATCAACATGGTGTCGGCAATTCTTGATGGTCTTTTCTGAATTCCATGCTGTTTTAGAAAGATGCAAAGCTGTAAAGATAACCACTTTGTAATTTTCACCTTCTTCCAGTCCGTAAACGGTAATAAAGGTCATTTCAAGTTAAATATTAGTATAATTGTAAAAAACACCAGGAATAGTGTTCGCTGAATTCGGTCGCTGTATTGGATTAGATGATGCAGAACGGTCGTTATTCCGGAGGAAAATTAACATAGAGTTCATTGGAACAAAGTTGGGACTTTTACCACTGGTCGTTATAAATGGATTGGTCTTTATAATGAGGGGTCGTTATAATGAGCGCCAACTGTATAATCATTTCTAACCACCAAAAAAAAAAAAAAAGTTTTTCCTACCGTTTGTAATAATTATCAATATTTTTTAAATTGTAGCACCTACAGACCTTTGCTTCTAGGTGCTTCAATCAAGCTCTTGCAGAAAAAAACACAGTAGAGTGCCGATTAACCGGATGCTGATGAACCCATCAGGTACCGAAGTAACTGGATCAATCAAGGACCATATGTTTTTTCCCTACCTTTTCCGAAACTTTTCTAAATTGGAATGTACAGTGCGATTCGGTCACGACCGGTTCGTATAACTGAAGAGCTACAGTATTTTTTAATTTGAAAATTTATTATAACTGTAATCTCAATTTTCGAACAATGTTTCACAGATATTTTACAGATAGTAGGTTAAGAACAATTGGATTTACAATGCACTATGTGTCTATTATTATAAATTTCAAATTATTCTGGCCTTCTCTTGCTATACTGTTAAAAATTGTCCTGAAAATTTACGGTAAAAGTTACTGGCATCCATGTTGCTAGTAGCTTTTACTGTAAAATTCTGTTATACTGTAAAATTTTACGGTAGAAAAAACGAGAACGCTGTGGATATTTGTACTGAGTAAAAAGGACCAATTGCACGCAGTTAAGTCCGAACCTGCACGTCGTCGTGATTCGGGACATTTCGTTATCCACCATACCAAGCGGGCACGGGAAGTGAACGAGGATGGAGAAATATAAGCCTTGCACTATAAGTCACGTGATGTACAAATTGGCGATGCTATCGCTTATTTTTTCCCCGTACAATACCATAAAGTTCTTCTGTACTGCAAATACTCCATTTTACCGTAATAGTTACCTGAAAAATTTTCCTGAATTTTTAACAGTGTATGATTATAAATTTTATAAAGTAATCGGATCAAGAACAATTTCATTTTTACATCAACAAAATAGCAATCAATCAATCAACATTTTCTAAGCGCGGATAAATGAGTAGTGCGGCGCGACTAGTGAAGCGCGGCTAGTGATGAAACAGTTAGATTTGACCTAGAATCTCAATAACAAATCAGTTTAGAGTGAGCTTTTAAGGTTTTAATAAGTAAAATTTAAAAAAAAAGTCAAATAGCGTAAATTGCAGATTACTGCAGACACGTGTTTCGGCATTACAAGGAACGCCTTTTTCAATGAAAAACAAATGAGCTTCGTGCTATTTGAATCGTGTGCTATTTGACGTTGTTTTTTTCTTATTTTACTTTCTATACACAAAGGTTTAACTTATCTTAAGAGTTTGCATTTGGAGTCATTTCCTTTATCAGAGTAAGACTTTTAAAGCGGAGTCACAATAACATAGCCGCTTGGCGAGATTTGCGATAAATAATGGAGTTGGAGGGATCATTTTACTTTTTAATGCATCTCGTAATGCTGCTTAATACCCTTTTCATTAGTTTCGAGGATTACTTAACATTTTTATGCTTTTTATGGCTACATTTATCTTTAAAATGGATTTATTGGAGTGACGGAATTGCTTAGCTTTCTGAAATTTTTCATGACCACGTTACAGTAACTCTGCAAAAGTTTTTAAGGTGCATATTAGTTAACTTGCTCTAAGCGTATCATACGATACAAGGCAAAGAAGATCGACAAATCCTAATATATGAAAAGTAACTTGCAGTTCAGTTGGCATTTTCTGACTTACAGTTTCAACCGCAAATTAAGACAATTCAGTCTTATTGTCTACATTGTTTCCAATTGTAGACAATAAGGCTGAAATCATAATTAATTAGTTACCCTTTAACTAACAAGACTTTTTATTTCATTAATCTATGAACTTTTGATGGGTTATTTGAACAGTTTTCATTTTGTCGATAAAACAATTTTTGTTTTGAATACTGGTTTTTCATCATAGATTTATATCACAGACAATACATGTAACGGCCAATGTACTGTTTCATACCATGTACTTTGTATGCATATTTATATACATATTTTTATTAACCGCTACGAAACATTTCTCTGTCATTTTTAGTAAGCATGTTGATATTTTTTAAACCTTGAACACGGAAATGCCATAAAACATATTCCAAAAGTTATAGTGATTCAAGAAGCTCATTCTGCTGTTTGTTAAATATCAAGGTGCAAGATAGTCGACCCGTCTGGGTTACAACCTCAGCACAAAATATTGCTTGCAAAACTTTATTAAAGGTTTTTGCACTTTCCCAGATTGACTGACAGTTACGTCATGGAATGGAGTTTTGTTAGACAAAGCCTTGCTTTATTCACATTGCTGCGAAACAAGTTTTACATGGAGCTGCAATTAAGCAGACTTTAGCTCCGATAAGTTGAACTACGGCGGACAGCTGATTAAGGATTCCATTCGTTAAAATAGGGGTTAAGAAATCCGGCGTTATGTCAACATCAGAATTCTTTAAATTTCTTCCTGAGCAGAAATAAATTAGTCCAAGATCGGACGTCTTGTTATTAGGGCTCGACCGATGGCATTTTTTGGCCGATGGGCCGATGCCGATTGTTGGCCGATTGTTCAAAGATGGCCGATGGCCGATGGCCGATTGTTTTCCTCCAAATGGCCGATTGCCGATGGCCGATGACCGATGCCGTTGGCCGATGGCAAAAAAAGAAAAAAATCAAACAGAAATAAATTAATAAGATTATCAGGGATTTAAAGGATCGTTTATTCATTTCACTTTACATCCTTTCTACGAATAAGGAATGGTATAATCGCAAAAAAAAAAAAAAAACTAGTATGTTGTGGCCATCACGAAACTTTCTTCTATATCTTTCTTATAATTCTGATCCCTCCCCATGCTTAACGAGGAAGCAATATTCCCAACAAAAACAAAATGACACATGCAAAAACTTGACCACCATCCCAATGTCTGAATTATTACAAAAGCAAAGCAAAGAGCGAAAATTGAAAGTTATTTTAAAAGCCTTGCTTGAATTAATTACAAATATTTTGTTTGTTAACAAACATAAGATGGCAACAGTTAAAAATTTTAAATCATTGAGATAATATTTCCGATCATTTCCATTCAATTAAAATCACGAGAAATACGCTGACCACAATCTATTACGATTTATCTTTCTTATTGTTGCATTAATAAAGCTATTTTTATTCGCTAAAAAAATAATGATAATGAAAATAAATCAGCACCTCTTGGCGCGATTGGCGCCAAAATTGAACCAAAGCCTGTTTACATATGGATTCACATATATTCCAAATTTCAACCAGAACGTAGCATTACTTCTTGAGATAGGGCACTCACAATGGAAAAAAAGAACGGGCGATTACGCTACCCCCTTTTTAGCTGTTGACACCAAAATAAAATCAGCT
Source organism: Uloborus diversus (assembly GCF_026930045.1). Taxonomy (NCBI): domain Eukaryota; kingdom Metazoa; phylum Arthropoda; class Arachnida; order Araneae; family Uloboridae; genus Uloborus; species Uloborus diversus. The sequence goes on along the minus strand of NC_072732.1, from coordinate 152,722,393 downwards.
TTTATACCCACTAAGGGCTACTTGCCGATAAATTTTTCTTTCATTCCGTTCATTATTTCTTGAGATACAGCAGTCACAATTGACGACAAAAAACGTTCTATAGCTCAACCCCCGTTTGAGTTATTGACACCAAAATTGAATCAGCACCTGTTCCTGCTACTGGCAACATATGGACCAAATTGTGTTTGATTCCGCCAGTTACTTCCTGAGGAATAGCAATCACGCGTAACTTAAAAAACGTCCTATTGCTCCACCCCCCTTGGATGAATTCGCGCCAAAAACCAACGGGCACAAGTTCACATAGGGGCACATATGTGTACCAAATTTCGTTCGATTTCATGCGGTAGTTTTTGCTGTAGAGCGGCCACAAGAAACTGGTCACACACAGACGTGACACACACACACACACACACACACACACACACACACACACACACACACACACACACACACACACACACATACACACACACATACACACACACAGACAGACATTTTCCAAAAATAGTCGAAATGGACTCAGCACACCTCAAAACGTTCGAATCCGTCAAAATTCGAAATTCGAAAATTTGCACGAATCCAATACTTTCTTCTATATATTAGATATAGAAGAAAGTAAAAAACAGATTTCTTTTTCGAAACATAAATGCTAAAATATTTGTTCTATTAACTTTCAAATGATTCCTTTAAGCAAATTTTTTATTTGTCTTTTAAATTAATCATATGCTTTGTAATTTTATTTCGTGCATAAGTTGTAAATATTCCTGAAATTAGTCAAAATTCGGCCTTATGACCTTTTTTGATATGGGTAATTTTTTTATGCTCCCAGTTTTACCTTTTTTGCCATTAGTGTACTTTGTACAGATTTTTACTGGGAATGCGTTTATAGCTTATTATATTAACAGCCCAGAATTCACCGTGAATTCCACCCCTTCCTTATAATCGGAGAGCTAGTGGCACATTTTGAGAAGGTACTTTAGGCAAGTTAAAAATAAGAAAATTGTTACTGAATAACAATATAATAAGAAAATTGTCATAATAGGAATATTTTTGTACTTATTTAAAATTTATGAATAGAAAAGTTTGCATTTTTCATAAAAGCTATAATAGTGAAATACATTTTGCTGAAAAAAGAAATAGCCATGAAAAGAGCGAGGTTCTTAAAACGCATCTACAATAAAAAAAACTCAATATTTACACCAAGTTAATAACCGAAATAAATATACTACTTGATCTGATGTTTGCTAACATAATATTGAACAATTTGATTGTTTAATCTTTTATGAAGCTTTACAAACAAATTCAAATTAAATTTTTAAATTTAGCAATAATTTTCTGAAATTTAAAAAAAAATGCATAATAGAAAATCCTTGAAACTTTTCTATAAAAAACGAAAATAACTTATTCATTGATTTTATATAAATACATAAAAATTGTTACTTACAACAGAAAAAAAATCGATCGCTATTAATGATGCAAAAAATAAGGCGCATTGCGAAATATAGGTGAAACAAGTATGAGAAATACGCAAAATGACATTTCTTGACCAAAATAAATAATCGCAATAAATATTTAAGAAATGCTTGAAACGACGAGGGAGGGTTTTGGAGGGGGGGGGGGGGTCACCCTCTGATTTTGGAGTAACTCACACTTCGGCCTCATTTTTTTAGTACAGAACCACTACCACCAACGCCTCGGAAGAGTTTCTGAATCTACTTCAGCACTTCTGAAGAAAAAATTCAAAAGTCCCTTTGATTTTCTAATTATGTCACCATTCAAAACGTCTTTAATCAATTTCTTTTATTAATGCTCTAAATTCTTTCTAAACAATAGATAAAGTTTGAAAAAAAATCTAATTTTATGAATGGTGTTAATTTAAGGAACTCAGAAGTACAACTAGAGTTTAATTTCAGAAATTGAGGTAGTGGGAGGAGGGGCACGCAAGTAGTCTCGGAAATTCAAAAAATAGTCGTAAAAAATCGAGTTCAAAATAATCATAAAAATGGAGCAGAAAAAATCTTTTTAAACTTGCACCCGAGTTTGTTTTGACGTGCAGTGGCGGATTTAAAATATAGCAAATGTTGCAATTGCACGAGAGGTCCCATAACTATAGGGACACCGTAGGAGTTACAAAAATGCTTATGATAAATGTTTTACAACTTTTGTGATAGAGAAATGGGGCCCCAAAATGTATTTCGACGGGCCCCAAACTTGTAACTCCACCGAAGCGATACAGAAAAGAATGCATTACTGTGATTCATATTACAAATATTGAAAAATTAAAAATTACCGTCGGTTCAACGGAATCTAACAAAATGACACAAAAACCAAATCGCCATCTCATATTTGTTTCCATGGTTTCCAATGCGGCAATGTATCACCAAATGATCGTCAGTCTGAGACACTATATTAGTTTTACATTGAAATAAGTAATTAGTAGCTACAAAAAATGAGTAAACCGGCTTTTCAGAACACCCGATCGAAAACAAAAAGGGAAGTGCACAACTGGAACGTACGCACACCCCACATGCGAAAACTTAACCTTCTACAGCTTACCATCTTTGAGTTATGACTTATGAGAGATACAGTCGAACCCGCTTAATGAAATATCGTATAATAGAATACCCCGCTTAATGTAATAATCTTACAATGTACTACACCGTTGAGATGTGTTATTTTTATCCCGGATAATGGAATATAACGCCTATTAGAATAATTTTTCCTGGCAAATTGCCTATTCTATTAAGCGGACTCGACTGTATATACATACATCCAACTTCAAGAAACAACGCAATAATTAACTTGTTTGGTACCTGAATGTAGTATTAAAAACTCTTTCAGGGGTAACTAAAACAGAAATTCATACTGAAATTTAAGTAAACAATTTTAAACTCCCAAAAATCAAAAACTCCCTTTACTTTGTATTAAAAAGTAAAATAGCAAAGGTCCTTTAAAAAAAAAAACATCGGCCTATTCCATCGGCTTTTTGATGTATTTTAAGGCCGATGGGCCGATGTTTCCTGCAAGTTAGCATCGGCCGCCGATGCCGATGGCTAAATTGTTGAACCATCGGCGTCGATGCATCGGTCGAGTCCTACTTGTTATCAGTCATAGGTAGGTACCCATCAATAAAATTTCGAAAGCTGAAATCAACAGAACAATTACTATTGCTATTGTTGTTAAAAAATATTTTGTTTGAAATGATGTTACTTTTTTTATAATGCATTTTATTTTGAATGAAATAACTGAAATATTTCACACATATCAACAAGTTTAAAAAATGGGGGAAATCTTGATGGCTTCTTTTCTGAACCAAGTTTTCCTGTTATTATTTTAACAGAAGCAGGTATCATTTTGTAGTTGTAATAATTGCATTTAATAATCTCGTCGAACTGATTTCGTAGAAAGGTTTAATAGATAAACACCTGAACGGAAAATTTTGTTTTGAATCAACTGCTCGCTGAAGGACAAATTCCTGTTTTGACTTTTTCTTTTTCCATGGAAAAAAATAGTTTCTCATGCAATGCATTTATAAAACAAGCAATACTCAGACTAGGAGTTATATTTGTGTAAAATTTTTCAAATTATAAATTAAAACAATTTTAAAGAAATTAAAAAAAAAATTAAAGAAATACTACAAATTTTTCCTGCTGGCGGTAACTGAAATCAATCACTCCCGTCTTTTGCAATAACCTTGAAATCATAAACCACTATCACCTAATCACAACAAGCATCTGTTAATCATAAACTGATAAATGTTGTTGAAGCTGTCTCGGTCGAATTAATATTCAAGGCGAAAGACGACTACTTGTTTGTGTGAACCACAATTTACCGCAACCTTGCGCTCATGTTTCTCATTCCAAGGATAATTACGATTCCATTTCTGAGCCCCGAAGATTATTCGAATGTTTGATGAAGCAGTACATAATTCTGGTAAATGATTCGACCGGATCAGTGAAGAGAGAGAGAGAGAGATGCATCTATGTAAATGGGGCACTTAGTATTCACTTCAATATCGATTTGGGATTGTTTTTCCCTGAAATATGGAGATTTTGTGGGTTAAAACTCAATATTGTGCGAATGCTTTTAGATTTTAATAGCAGTAATCCGTAATTTTTCCTGGGAAAACGACGTTTGCTAGTTTTTCAGTCGAAGTTTTAGAAGCATACCTTTCTACATTATACATTAGGTGATGCAAATAAGTTGTAACAGTTTCTGAGCAAGCAAAATGTATGCTAATACGACAGCGATACCGGAAGAAAAGAACTTCTATTTAAACAAAATTAAGTATCCAAATAGAGTTAAATAATATCCATAACATTGAATACATATCTTTAAAAGAGTTAACTTTTTGGTAGCTCCTTTGTTGCTGTTGTAGTGGTGACTTAGTTTAATTATGATGTTAACACAAATATAGTAATTTCCAACTCCGTGTGCATTTTTAAAATCTAACATGTCTGATTAACGCCTACAAAATATATTAAATAATAGAAATGAAAAATAACTGATACCTTTTTGTAAAAATTTTCTCATTTTAGACAAGAGTTTTGCACTGTAACATATTGCTCACCGACGAAAATAGTGGTTCATTTAAAAAAAAATTGAAAATGAATAAATAAACGCAATGCCTAAAACTCTAGATCTGTCACCTGCAGGGTGCGCTGATATATATCATGATATATATCACGATATATATTCGATACTTATTCTTAAAATATCATGATATTTTGATATTTTCAGTTTTATTTTCTGAACTACACTATTTTTAGTATAAAAGGTACATAATTATTAAACTAATATTAATTTATTATAAAAAATTATCAAAATGCAATACATTATATTTATATGATATATATAATTAATATAAAGCAGTAACATAATATTCCGTTTTTTTACGTTATAATTATAAAAGTATTAGCAATGTGGCAATTTTAATATAGATTTAAAATGCCTAGTTGAAAATTAAAAGTTTGTCAGAAGAAAGGAAAATGTTTTGTGGCTGTACACTGACAAATGCACAGTTTTTATTTCTGAACTAGCCGCCTGCGGCGACCAGCTGGTTCGCCTTCTTACGCCATTCCCCTTTCTATGCAAGCACCTACGGCGGCTGTTTGACTTACTTGTCATTTACTTTTTTACTTAGCGTTTGCCGCTTTCGGTGACTGTTTAAATAAATTTGGCAGCAGTATTAATCAATTCATCTCTATCTTTTTTTTTTTTTTTTTTGTGACATTCACATTTTTACGCCAAGATTGCCGCCTTCTGCGGCTATCTACCTTTACGATCTATCTCTAAATGTTTTTTGATCCATCTCTATTTATTTAAACTTTCCCGTCCATTTCATAATAAAAACACAGATCACTCAAAAAACCGCTTTTTTTATTTAAGTAAAGAAAAAAAAAGTTATCTCCAAAATTCCCCGTAGTGCGCAAAAAGTAGCGCTTGACAAAGAAAAAAAAATCTCGCTGTTTTTATTGAATTAAATGCGCACAACTACGAAATGTAACGTAATATAGATACAGCACAACGCAACGTCCAGCTTGGGGGGGGGGGGGGGATAGGAAAAGAAATAATTGCAATGCCTAAATTTAAAAAAACGGAAAGAAAAAAAGCAAGCGCTGCCGGAAAAACACGTGGTAATCACGTAGTAAAATGTAGATGTAAACTATATGTAGTAAAAAAAAAAGATTAACATTGTTTGCGATTAAGATTCCATTGTAAATATGGAATCGAAATCCAAGTAGTGACGTCAGATACATAAAAGATTGAAGAACGCTTTTTTCGACCGATGCGTAGAAAGACATAAAGTGTTCAGCATTAAAAAAAAAAATTGTAAAAAAAAACTAATGCATATTTTTAAGAACTTTTTTCTTCCGAAGAGGGCGAAATGTTCTTACTATTACCAACTTAAATTTTAGAGATGTGGCTTTGATACTTCTAGCAGGATGACTTTAGAAAAAAATAAAACTCAGGAAAAAACGGAAATTAAAGGTTTTTTTTCAAAAATTCATAAAAAATACGAAAATTGCTCTCTCTTCTAAATTTTTTCATTAATCATATTTAAAATTAAATTTCCTACACTATAGTACAAGAAATATTTGTGTGGTGCAATTGGTTCGGGGTCTGTGAGGTTAAAAGTACTAAAAAGTGTTAAAAATCACATAAAACATAGAATAACTTTTTTTCTAATTAAAATATCAAAAATCGAAGCCCGAGGTGCACACCTTCAGCAAAAACTGCACCTGTATACCAAATTTCATTCTTCTAGGCCTTACCGTTTTACCGGGATGCGCGCCATACACACACAAACATCTTATTTTATTATATGTACTAGCCGCCTTGCGGCGACCAGCTGGTCCGCCTTTTTACGCAATTCGCCTTTTTGCGCCAGGGGTTGCCCGCCTTCGGCGGCTGCTTGGACAATTTAGCGACGGTATTAATCAACGTTTTTCTCTATATATCAATATTATCATTCGTCTTTTTACGCCAATGTTGACTTCTTCGGCGGCTGCTTAAAAACAATTGTCGATGGTATTAATCTTTTTCTCTATACATCAATATTACCATTCGCCTTTTTACGCCAAGTTTGCCGCCATCGGCGGCTGCTCAAATAAATTTTGTGTTGAATAAAGTATTTTCTAGATCTATCTCCCGTTATGTCCTTTGGAATATTTTTAAGAAGGGGTGAGGGGAGGCACAAATGGGGGCATTCTCTTCATGCAAATTTTGTCAGAAAATAACAAAAAGCATTTCCACTTTTATGTAAAAGCATTGTTTTTTCAAAGTCATAGTGTGTGTTTGTGTGTGTGAGGGGGGAGGGGGGGGCTTATTGATCCCCCGTCGAAGTTCCTCTATTTTTTACTATCTAATCTACTGTATCCACTTTCTATATTTGTCCACCTTTCTTTCTCTCTATCAATCTATCTATACGATCCATGCATATCTATCTCTTATAGTAATTAACAATCCTTTCTATGTAAAAAAAAACATTTTTTGCCCCACTTAATATCATCTCTCTATCTACCAAACATAACCACCAATCCCCACATAAATCATGCAAAAAACCGCGGGCTTCATTTATTTTACTTAAAATTACACGCAAAAAAGGCTCTATGTTCCATGTTAGTGTGCAAAAAGCAGCGCTTGCAAAAGATTTAAAAAAATCACCGCTTTTATTGAATTGAAATGCGCAAAAATATTTCACCAAAAATAAATATAGCAAACAGTCCAGAAAAAAAAAAAAAGGTTCGAAAAAAAAAAAAGATATGAAATCTCTGAACGTTAAAAAAAAAAAAAAAAGTTATTTTAAAAAGCCTTGCTTGAATTAATTACAAATATTTTATTTGTTAACAAACATAAGATGGCAACAGTTAAAAATTTTAAATCATCCATCCATCCACTATAATATTAAAATCTGTTCGCGTCCGTCTGTCCGTCTGTCTGTCTGTTCTGTCTGTCTGAAGATCGATCTCCTCGAGAACCGCTGCGAATCGAGAGTCGAACGAGATACCCGATCAATTCGAAATTTTCCAAAGAAAACAATAGAACCAATCTCGTAATTGTACGACTTTAATTAGCGGAGATATTAATTAAAACGTTAATTAACATAACGTTATTCAGGAATTTTTATTTCTTTCCTGTTGCCATTTTGCGTATGAGCAAATAAAATTCTAATAATTGTTTTTAAAAGTGATTTTTTTGGCTTCTGTCCAAATCTTAAAACAACGTTTCCATCCAGAATTTCATTTCAAATTAGTTTAAAATTGGTTGCTCTATTCGGATATAGCCTTTATTTTATCGTCTGTCCCTTTTTTTATTTTTTTACATTCAAACGTTCTTAACTCTTTTCCCTCATATAAAAGTTGTTTCTTTAGCTATGTTTATTGATTGTAGTGTAAGTTTATCATTCACCGGCCTCATATTTTGATACATTTAGGATGTGCGACTAATTATGTTTATTTTGTTGAACTTTTTTCCCGTTACATGGGTGAGTTTTCGAATTGCAATAACTTTCTTTTTCTTTCCTGTTTCTATTTTTGAAATATAGTTTGTATCGTTAAAAGAACATGTTAAATTAAGATTGTTTGGATTTCTTTAAGTGAAACAGAGTTGAACAAAAAAATTGTTTTTAAGGATTTTAACTAAAGCTATCTTGGAATCTGATGACTTGGTATTTAATTAATGCTTATTGGTATTTATTTAGTCTTGGTGCTTTAGTTTCACATAATCAATCAAAATGTGTGTGTCATTTTATGTAAAAAGATGATCGTAATTGTACATAAATATTTCAGATATAGTCTATCAGGTTTAATTCAGTTTAAAGTGACCAGAAATTATAGTTGATAATGCATATATTTTCATCTTTTGTGCTAATTGAAAATACTCATAACTTGTATCATTGATAACTATGATTAACGTTAAAGAGAATTTTGACAAAAATGTACTCTACTGGTGTTTTACAAACCTTGCATTACGCGTATTTATTTACTTCTTAGCGCTTTAGAAACTGATGTCAGAGTAATACAAAAACATCAATTGGACATCTCTTTCATTTTTTAAGTAGCCCGTGCAACGCCGGGCACGCAGGCTAGTTGAGATAATATTTCCGATCATTTCCCATACAATTAAAATCACGAGAAATACGCAAACGACAATCTATTACGATTTATCTTTCTTATTGTTGCATTAATAAAACTATTTTTATTCGCTAAGAAATAATGATAATAAAAATAAATCAGCACCTCTTGGCGCGATTGGCGCCAAAATTGAACCAAAGCCTGTTTACATATGGATTCACATATATTCCAATTTTTCAAACCAGAACGTAGCATTACTTCTTGAGATAGGGCACTCACAATGGAAAAAAAGAACGGGCGATTGCGCTACCCCCTTTTTAGCTGTTGACACCAAAATAAAATCAGGCTCTTATACCTACTGAGGGCTACTTGCCGATAAATTTTTCTTTCATTCCGTTCATTATTTCTTGAGATACAGCAGTCACAATTGACGACAAAAAAACGTTCTATAACTCAACCCCCGTTTGAGTTATTGACACCAAAATTGAATCAACACCTGTTCCTGTTAATGGGAACATATGGACCAAATTTTTGTTTGATTTTGCCAGTTACTTCCTGAGGAATAGCAATCACGCGTAACACAAAAAAACGTCCCATTGCTCCACCCCCCTTGGAAGAATTCGCGCCAAAAACCAATGGGCACAAGTTCACACAGGGGCACATATGTGTACCAAGTTTTGTTCGATTTCATGCGGTAGTTTTTGCTGTAGAGCGGCCACAAAAAACTGGTCACACACAGACGTGACACACACACACACACATACACACACACACACAGACAGACAGACAGACATTTTCCAAAAATAGTCGAAATGGACTCAGCACCACCCTCAAAACGTTCGATCCGTCAAAATTCGAAATTCAAAATTTGCACGAATCCAATACTTTCTTCTATATATTATATATAGAAGAAAGTAAAAATGAAGAGAAAACAAACGATTTTAGTTAGGTCACGTGATGAGGAAGTGCGGAACTCAGCCGGCAATGCTTACAGGTCGCGTCGTGTTTTGCATTTAAAAAATTGTAAAAAAAAACTTTTGCGTATTTTTATAAACTTTTTTCTTCTGAAGGAGGCGGAATGTTTTTACTATTACCAACTAAAATTTTGGAATTGAGGGCTCAATACTTTTTGCAGGATGGGTTTCGAAAAAAACTAAACCCAGAAAAAAATGCAAAATAAAGGTTTTTTCGAAAATTTATAAAAAATACAAAATTTGCTCTATCTTCAAAATTTTTTCATTCATCATATTTAAAATTAAATTTCATACACTATAGTACAAAAAATATTTGTGTAGTGCGATTGGTTCGGGGTCTGTGAGATAAAAAGTACTAAAAAGTGCAAAAAAACGCATAAAACATTAAATATTTTTTTTTTCTATTAAAAATATCAAAAATCGAAGCCCGAGGTGCACATCTTCAGCAAAAACTGTACCAGAATACCAAGTTTCATCTTTCTAGGCCTTACAGTTTTCCCGGGAAGCGCGCCACACACACACAAACATCTTATTTTATTATATGTATAGATAGATTATATAATTTTGTACAAGTAGCTAACAAAGGAAAAATGAGTGAAGCAGCTAATGCTTTCGTCAGTTAACTAAATAAATACCGTTTAAAGTACGTAAATATTTGCATAAATTTTATTTCTATGTAATGAAAGAAACATTAATTTTAAGTATATGTATTATAACAATGTAAGAAAATAACCAACAAGGATTTGAGGATGTAGTTACCATTATTTAAGGAGATTGAAAATATCGGATATTCATCAAAATATGTGATATAGTGACTCCCAAAAGTGTTCATACACTTTGAAATTTTTTAGTAAAACCAAAATAACGCGAAACTGAATTCGAATATGAAGTTCAATACTTTTTCACATCGTTCCTATGTCATTCTAAATACAACCAAGCAAGTAATTTTTTAAAAATATTGACGGATCTTTTTTTTGAAATGGGTCAAAAAGCGGAAAGACAGAGAAATAACGCGCCACAAAAATCATCGTACACTCAAATATTTTCAAATAAATTCATGATTAAAATTATCATATGCCGTTTTTTTATTATTTTTGCATTGTGTTGACCCTTAAAAGTCATTTGGCTTTAATTTTTCGTTTATTTATTCCTTAATACTGTGCTTATTACTTTAAAATGGCTGGTATTCGTAAAAACAACAAACACCATTCGAAAATTTGAATTTTTTCCTCACAGTAGCGGTAAATTGGTTTGAAATATCTCTAAATTAGTTAGTTTATTCCATTCTATAGTAAAATGCTTGACAAAATGCTTTAAAGATAAGAATCGGATCGAAAACAAGGTAAGAAAAGGTCAACTGGCAAAGTTGACAAAACCGTGATCGGAGATTTAAAGTTAAAAAAAATATTTAAAAAAATGCACATTTGAGTGCCGTAAAAGTTTCTGAAGAGTTAAATGAAAACTTTTACATATAATTTTCACCTAAAATTGTTCGCCAAGTTCTCTGATTAGCAGGATTAAATGGCACCCTCTTCCCACATTTTTTACACTTTTTCGTCGCAAAATCAATCATAAATAAGCTCAAAACGTTTTGGAATTACGTCTTACTTACAGATAAAAATAAATTCATCATTTTTGGTTAAATCGTTATATAATTGTAAATAGAAGAAAAAATTAGGAACTTAATCTTAAGAACTTAGTTGGATCAGTTGATCAGGACGATGAAGGTGTTTTTGTGTGAGGGTGCATATCAACATCAGGACATGGCAGTTTAAAATTTTTTGGAAAAATAATGAATCATGCTGTTTATTTAAATATTTTTAAAAACCAATTTTATACCCTTAGTCAAAAATTTGGTTATGCTAAACAACTTTGTTTTTTATCAAGATAACGAAAAGAAGCACACAGTTTTCAAGGTTTGCGTCTAGTGTCTCGAAAATTGTCCTAAAGTTTAGAAAATACCCCCTCAATCTCCAGATTTGAAACTTAATGTAACATATTTAGAGATATTTGGAGGTTAGATTACGTAAATACGGCTTTGAAACAAAAATAGAGCTAGAAACAGTAAGACTCGAAGTGTGGTTGAACACTTACTCCTAAATTACGCAAAAAGAAAGAAAAAAGAATGAAATCTATTCCCAGACGCTTAATAGGTGTTGTTGATACTGCATGATATTCTACTAAATAAAAACTTAATAAAAAGTTAGATTATTCAATAATGTATAGACATTTTTTAAAGTGTACGAAGACTTGAGTGAGATAAAATTTCCGGCACTTTTTGGTTTTTGATTTTTAAAAAATTAAGTTTTAATATATTTTTAAAAAATTTCATGTAGTTTTGTTAAAAATGGATCATAAGTCTTATAATTAAATATCTATCCCGAAATATTAATTCTAACCAATAGATAAGGGCCTATTTCATTGAAAGTCGTAGGTGTACGAACACTTTTAGGAGCTACTGTATATCAAAATATCGGATATTTTTGATATTTTAGAAAATATATTTTCGGAACCTGGTTACCAGTTGCCCACGGGCGACCATTTAATTGAAAATGATTACAAAAAAATCAAGTCTTAGTCGCCAAATGTGGCGGCCATGTGTTTTTTTTTTATTTGTAAAAAAATAATAATGTATATCTTGCAACGATAACGCGCTTTCAATACTGACTATGAGACGTTCAGCGCATCAGTCGACCTCTCCCTAGGCAATATTATTCGAGCAAACTTCCTTTAAAGTTATTCATTTTTTTACGCTGAATACATTTAAAAACGAGTTGATGTGTATACGTCACATGACTTCCTTTTACACCAATTTAATGTTATTTCCCCATTATTGGCAATTTTAATGTGAGTCAATAGTTAACTATCTAAATATCACCAACAGTGGTCAAATTAAAACTAGATTAAAAAAAAAAATTAAAAAAAAAACGTCAATATTGTCGCTAAGTTGGCGACAAAACTTGGCGACCAAAAGCGTGGTGATATATCGCCAAGTGTCCGCCAAATTATAACACCACTTGAGTTTGCATTGAAATTAACCATGATTTCCCCCAAGAAAGGTGCAAAAGACCCCTTTTGAAACATCCGAATACAACCAAAAAGGGAGGTGCACAACTAGACCCCACTAGAAGTCTATGTACCAAATTTGTACTTTCTAAGCCATACCGTTCTTGAGTTATGCGACAAACATACGCACATATACACATACGCAAATACATACGTACATACATACGTCACGAGAAAACTCGTTGTAATTAACTCGGGAATAGTCAAAATGATTATTTCGGACGTTCAAACGTTCTTAGGTATATCTGCACGTGTGGTCGGGTCGAAAAAAAACTCCTCAACATTCATTCGGGGGTGAGCAAAGTGGAAACTAAGGTCGATTTTTGAGTGAAAATTTTTTTGCGAATACAATACTTCCTTTTTTGTAAAAGGAAGTGGTGCGTGGTGTCATAAAAACGATACGATTAATAGGGACTCATAATTAAACGTTAATACTTAAGATTTTTTTTTTTTTTGAATGACTATACACCATTAATTTAAACTGTTAGATCCAACCTATATATCACAAATGTGTTGCGCGCATTGTAGTAATTAAGGATAAATCAGAAGTTAGTATTCTGCCGTGCTAAGCACAAAAGTCGTATCAACACCTTTTAACAAAATTGAGTTATTGTCACCAGATGGTTCTTTGTGATATATTTTACCTAAATACAATGCTTTATGATTATTTGAGAACTGGGAAACAGTTTTAAGAAATTTCTGAAAAAGTGACATCTGAATCAAAAATAAATAGAGGCGCAAAACTTTAAATAGCGATATCTCAGTTTGAGCTCGACTGCCGATACCACTTTTGTGCTAAGTACGACAGCATTGCGTAACACCTTGTCTGTCACAAATGCTAAGCGTGTGCTTTTTCACAATTTTTGTTTTAAAATATGCAGGGTTGTCCACTAACGGGGGGCGGGTGGGTCACGACGCAGTCTGCTCCATTGAAATTTGTAGAGGGTGTTTAAAGGGATATTTTTTCTTTTTTCGCTGGCTATCGCGCTTGGGGGGGGGGGAGGGTCTTCATGATATTTGTGGGGAGGGGGTTCTTGGGGGATTGGCACCAATGAGATATGCCACTTTTTGTCACCGGGGAGCGATACATTCAAAAAAGGTCTCAAAGACTTTGAGAGATGCAAATTACAGAGAAATTAGTGGAAATGCACTCTATTGTTAATGTTGCTGCATTATTAATATTTAAAATGCCACTGAACGTAGTATTCAAGCTTTCCTGCAATTACGTGTTCTCTACAGAATAAAACGACACGTTATCAGATAAGCGACAAATCATTTCAAGCACTGTTAAATTTCATGCATGTAAATCCTATTACAATAACGAAAAGTAGAGATTTACATAAAATTTCCTCGAAATTACCAAAAGGTAATGGTTCAGCAAATACTTATTTCGAAAAGTGTGAAACAGGAATCGTGATTTTTGTCAGAAACCATTTTTTGAATAACAATAAAATATCTTAAAACAAAACAAATGTAAATTAGTATTGTAATTATCTGTTTCAAGACGAAATTAATTCAAACCTGAAGTTTAACGCTAATGGGTAGAGGGTAGAGGTAGGAAGAGAAAATTAGTGCATGATTTTAAAACTACTTAAAAGCTTGACTTCTTAACGTAAGCTCTGCTTCAAAGTGAATTAAAGAACACTTAAAAGAAGTTTTCGTTCAGTAAATTCGGTGAATTATGGGAAGTAAAATAACAATCACGCATTAATGGATAAATAAATTAAACAATTGAATATAATAAATAAATTAATTAATTAATTAATTAATCTAAAAACTCAAAAAATTATACAATTTCAAGGGTTTAAGCTATTTTTTTAAAGTTACTCTAAAATACATTAACCCAGGAGTACATTGGTATCGGAGCGCCTCTAAGGCACTGCTCTAGAAAATATTTTCTTTTCGCGCAAAATTGTTTTATATCATGTATTGCAAATTGCATTTCCTTTCATTACCATTTACCTACTGCATTATTCTTCACTTATACATAAAAGCATATGTTGTGTTTGTACTATTTTATGTATCTCTTGTACAACATATTTTTACGGAATGGATTAATAAAGCCATGGTTTAATAAAGCCAAAGACTAAAATCAAAAGAAACAGTCGTCAACCTCCATGGTCACTTTCAAGGATTTCGGTGTTTTTTTTCATCGCTGCAAAAAATTAATAAATCAATAAAGAAAATAAATAAATGAAAGTCCACGCCAAAGAATAGTTTTTGTCAAAATAAAATCGTTTGCAGCCAACTCTTTCTTTTGGATAAGAAATAAAACACTCCGAATTTCCTGAAACTTGCCCGTTGCCATAAGAAAAAAAAAAAGTTAGAACTTTCGAATGAAAAATAAAAATTATTAATAACAATTTTTTCCTCAACAAAATTATTTTCACTTTGAATTTACATCATTTTGATGCAGTCAATCAGTTTCTGACATTCACCAATGCGAAGTAAACGAAAAACGGCATTTTAAATTTTTATTAATAACTTTATCCCGATTTATTGAAACCAAAAATTAAAAATGTATTCAACACATCTGAGGAAGTTTTCAATTTTCTGTTACTAAAATTAACTTCAGTATTGTTGATTTTCTTATGCAAAAAGGTATGAAATTTTTCCCGTAGGTGTTAATATCAAACATTTTCGATTTTTCCCAACAAATACCCTTAAATTAACCTGATTTAAAAGCTATTTTTGTACACTTTCTTCGACAAGAGTTTTTTTTCCAACAATTTGAGTCAACTGTCACCCGTGATTATACCGGTAATATTCAGTCTTTCGCCAATGTATTCTTTTGTGAGTATTCACATTCACCAGTGAATGTTGATATTTATTAGGTTTCAGTCTTTAACTGTAACACATTGTATTCCATGTTTGAGGTGCAAATATATCTTCAAATCACGGTCTTGGGAAGGTCAACCCCCATATCGCCCTATGTTTTTGCAAATCATATATTTAGCCTTAGAGTTTTTACAAATAATATTTAAATAGTAAAGTCAGACAAAACAACGTAAGTAGAAGCACAAATTTGTAAATTACAACAGACACGTGTTTCGGCGTTACAGGGAACGCCTTTTTCAATGCAAAAAATAATGAATATGTTATTACATGTTAACACTCAAATGTATGGCGTTGCCTTTTGGCAACATACAGTGGTGGTAAAAAAAATTGCAACACCCGCGCCGCAAAAGAAAGGAATATCATCCCGACTGCATTCAACTCACAGTCAAGCATCCCGTATCCCAGATGATTTGGGGATGTATTTCTGATCTTATCAAAAACAACCCTGTTTTAAAAATTTCCCCGCCAAGGAAACCTTTAACTTTTCCGCACAAAAAAGAAAACCTGCATCCTAAACCCAAAAACCCTCAGCCATAAAGAGTTATGATATCTAGTTTGCCCGCCAAGTATCTGCCAAACTATCATCCTCCCTCTTCTCCTTTTTCATCACAGCTACTTCCATAAGAACCTCCTCCCACCTTCAACTCCTCAGATATATGGATAGATCTTTTAAATTGTTTATCTTGTTTGGCGGGAAGCTTTTCAAAGTGAAGTGGTTGCTTGGCGAGCAAAAAGTTTCCCGCCAAACAAGATAAACAATTTAAAAGATCTATCCATATTTCTGAGGAGTGGAAGGTGGGAGGAGGTTCTAATGGAAGTAGCTGTGATGAAAAAGGAGAAGAGGGAGGATGATAGTTTGGCAGATACTTGGCGGGCAAACTAGATATCATAACTTTTTATGGCTGAGGGTTTTTGGGTTTAGGATGCAGGTTTTCTTTTTGTGTGTGGAAAAGTTAAAGGTTTCCTTGGCGGGGAAATTTTTACAACAGGGTTGTTTTTGATAAGATATCACATCTTTTTGCATTGATATTATTACTTTGTCTGTATTTATAGAATTGAGAACATCAAGTCAAAAAAATTTCAATTGAAACAACGTTGTTTTGTGTTTTTAAGGAACAATAATGGCTAGCCTAATTTTATGTCTAGTTATTTTCTGACGATTAATATTCTATGTTCATTTTGCTAGAATTGGGCGGTTTAAATTTTATTACAATTCTTGTATCCTCTCTCTGTTGCAAAGAAAATTTCTTGGATAATAAAGTACTATATTTTAAATTATATTGCTTTCGAGTATTTTACAACTTCGCAATAAATTCTATTACAGTTTCTTTATTTGACAGATTATTCAACATTTTCATGATGGTTTCTGTAAATGTTTTATAGCTTGAGGGCTATTTTAATCTAGCTTTTCACTTTTTGTTTAATTACATTTTTTCTTATATCGTTGATTATTTTACGTTTTATGGGATAATTTTAATTGTTTGGTGATTTATCTTTTTCTTGATAGAAGTCTTTGTCTTGTTTAATACCTAGTTTTGTTTAAAAGTTCCTTTAAAAAACGAAATAACGCATGTTATCACCAAGCAAAAAAAAAAAAACTAAGCCATTAAATATTTTAAATTTGAATTTGTCAGAAGATCTATACAACTTTACTCGATGTCAAATGGCGGATATCCCAAATTTGCCATAGCGAATGCGCATGTTGCGCGCTGACTAAGCTCATTAAAAGTCTTGCTTAAATTAATTGCAAAAAAATTTTCAGCTAACAAATTACTGCAAAGCACGGATATCCACACAAGTATTTCATATATTTTCAATTCATTATGTATTGTTTGTGAAAAATCCATTGATTTAGAAAATAAGCAAACCAATAAAAAAAGTGCTATTTTTCGCTTTCAATTAAAAAGTTATGTGTGCCGTATTCATATGCGTACAGTTTCATATAATTTATCACGTAAAATATTGTAATGGTTTAACCAAAGTTTCGCGCCGACATTTAAAATTTCTTCCCTTCATAAATATATCAAAAATGAAAAACAGGAAGAAAAGAAATTTTGTATCGGCGAAACTGAGGGAGGGGGGGGGGGGGAGAGGACAGCATTCTAATCTCATTCATTAATTTGTTTCTCTGCTTAAGTATAAACAAACAACATAGAATCTGAAAACAGAAAGCCCAATGGCTATGTCTGCATGCATGCACACACAGTCGCTGTGGCAAATTTGTGATATCCGCGATTTAACGTCTAGTTGCAACTGTTGGATATGTTTTAGTCTTGATTGAATTTCATTTCCTAAGACAACTTTGGAATAACTGCTAGATCTGTTCTAACCTTTCAATTGCAGTCTGAGATAAACAAACCCTATGAGCTGAGAGTAAGTACATAAAAATTTAGGGAAAATTATTGATTTTCAAACTTTAATTACTCCGGTCCATGATGTCCCTGGGAGTTGAATTTTTGTATATGTACTCAATGGCCCTCCAAGAATATGTATACAAAAAATCATTACCGTAGCCCCCCGGGGAGCTGTGATAGAACCCCGGGAAGGTACAATTTGGGGGATAAAACGAGGGGGGAAGGGGAGGGGGGTCAAATGGCACAAAAGGCACATCAGTAGGGCACAAGGAATGTGTGTGCAAAATTTCAGCTTGATTCCTTTTTTCGTCTGGGCTGTAGCCCTGTCAAAGAAAGCGAAAACGTTTTGGAACAGCGATTTTATAACTTTAATATCTCCTCCCTCTGATGGTCTAGGGGATTGTATTTTGTTTACGGCGTCAGGTACCACTAGAAATTGAGTGTACCAAAAAACAACTCCGGGGGTCTTCCTGGGGCTGAGATACAGAGGGGTGAAAAACCCAAAAAACCCCAATTCGTTATGTCGCGTAATCTTGTTCTTGGTCGCTTTATTTTCTTTCGTCTTTGGCGGTGGATTTGCTTCTGTTGGCTGCTGACGTTTGGTTTCCTTGGCGGGGCGGGACGCTCCCGCGTCCCGTGATCAAGGAGTTGGTGGGCTTCACTTTGTGCAAGGAACAGTAAACGCCCATGTGTATAATGGCATTTTGGAGGAGAAATTGCTTACTACTATCCGGGAATCACTTTACTTCAGTTCCAAACATCATTTTCCAGGATGATTCTGCTCCATGCCATAGGGCAAAACTGGTAAGTAACAATTAAAAAACATTTATCCTGCCATTAGACTTAAGTTGACATGGGGTTAAGTAATTCTTTTTTTCTCTAAACTCACACGCAGGCTCAGAAATGGAAAAATGAGCATGGGGTCAGCAATTTGCCTGGGCCCGGAAACAGCCTCGATCTACGTAAACAGTTATCGGATTCCTGCTGTTAAATGTTTATTTCATAAGTTTTGCAAATTTCACATATATTCATCGTTAATGGGTTGACCAAAACTTCTCACATAATCCCATTGTTGTGAAAATGCGAGGGTGTTTTTACCAGCACTGTACCTTATTTAGTCTCTTTAAATACTATAACGACAAATTGAAACTCTACAGTTGCCAAGAACCAAAAAAAAAGAAAATAAAACTCACTGAAGATGCTATTAAATAAATTTTAAACTTATAAATGCACCAATCTGATGGAAAAGAAAAATAGATTTCTTTTTCGGCATTCACAAATGTAGGACTTTTCTTATTGCTTACTGTGCTTAAAAATCCTGACTTCTTTTTATTCTACGACGAACAACGTTTTGCTACAACAAAAATAGTAAGGGATATTTACAATTTTCATTAATGTTTTGGGACATTTGATGACAAATTATTATTATTATTTTTTTTTTTTTTTTCAGTTAAAGCCCGATGTTGCCAAGTTGTTGTTTAACCCTAAACCATACCGAAATTAAAGTATGATTTTTCTCACGATTTGAACAGAAATCAAAAGCCAAAAAACACATTTCAAAAATGTTTAAAAAAAATATTTAAAAAAAAACATGCATTTTAGGGTTAATATGTTTTAGCATTCTCTCACTTTATTTTACATTCTATTGTTTTCCTGCATTTTTTCCCACATTTTATTTTATCAATCGATTTATTAATTAAATTTTTATCACGCCGAAACCATCCCTCTGATAAGAAATAAATTAACACCTTTGTACAGAGTAGCTAAAATAAATAAGCAACGTTTTGTAGCACAAAATTACTGATTACTGCAAACACGTGTTTCGGGGTTTTAAGGAACCCCTCTTTCAACTGCACCTCACTATTTTGCATTTAAAAAGGAGTTCGTTAAACCCCGAAAAAGTGTCAGTTGTATCTAATTTTGTGCTACGAAACGTTGCTTATTTCCTTTCACATCCTTCTGATATCTGTATCCAAATGCTGTTATATAAAGCCGGTACTCTCAGAACGCAAGGTCGTTAGCAGCTTGATTAGTTCTACTTCTGGAAAATCCCCTTGTATATTCGTCAGTTCGACCATCAGAAGTGTGTCAGCTTGGTAGCTACAAATGCCTGACGGCGGGGAACCCGAGGGTTAGTCTAGCTTTCTCTTTCCTGTCGATCACACAGGCGATCGCTCTCACACGTTCGAACAGCAGTTGTTGTTCCTCCGACCACTTTCGATTGATCTCGCTGATCTGGCGGATTACTCCGGAAGAAAAGAAGGATTATCCAATCAGAATGAAGGTAAGCCGGACACACCGGAGCTTTAACTGTGCGGTTATTAATAGTATAATAGTGGGAAGAGTGCCTCTTTTGAGGGTTACCCTAATTTTATGTACCACTTGACAGTAATTTTGTTGCACGAACTAAACAGACTTACAAAATTTGTAAAATCTTGGGAGTATGATTTTTTTTTAGGCTCCAGTAAGATTATTTCTCTGAGTTTGCAGGAAAATTCACTGTAACATGGCTTCTGAAAGAACTAACCCCCAAGGTATTTTTTTTTAATGCCCGGGCAACCTGGAGTCCGGGATTTTTCGAACTCTGTAAGCCAGGGATGACCGAAATTTTTAGGGAAGAGGACCACTATTTGTTAAAAAAAAAGTTTCGCGAGTCATTTTCCTTTTTCTCCAACATACTGAAAATTTTTTTTAAAAAGTGAAAAAAAGTTATTTATAAGCTGATTGTGTGGTTTTTATTCAAAAAAACAGCTTTTTTTTATCCATGAAAATCTGAACAGTAGTTTTAAAACACAATATAGTAATTTTTTTAAAAAAATATTGTATTGCTAATAACCATTTAAAAAGCTTCCAGTTACGTTATGTATCAAGTTAGGAAGAAAAAATGATGCAATTCTAAATAATTATTAAAAAGTGTACTTAATGTTTTGTATGAGTTTGTAGTTTTTTGACCAAGTTATCTATAGTTCTTAAAGATGCAAGCAAAATTTAGTGTATTTTCGATACATTTCGATTATTTTGAATGTTATTTTGTCTAGTAGAAAACATTTATACATTTGTTCTCAAACATATTATGTTGACACGAACCTATAACGATATCAGACAGCCAAATCATATATCTTTGAAAATTTGTTGGCAATTTTTTTCTAAATTAAATGCAGTTTGGATCACATGCAGTAGTTGCAATTATGTAGTCAGACAATTCGTCAGCTAACCTCTTCCTCCATGTTATGTCGAGTAACGATGTAAAGCTATTATATCAACCATATTCCGGACATCATTAGAAAAATCTTGCTGTTTATCGTTCAATGTAAATTAATCACAAGTAAGATTTTACTCAATTTTTTAAAAAAACTCCATGTGTCTCCACGTGCCAATGAAATATAGTGCCTAGAAAGATATGTGCCCACCACGCCGTGCCACACTGTAGATGGTGAGTTGAGGATGGACTGTTTACAACAGGTATGGCAGGTTGGGGATGGACTGTTTTCAACGAATGACTGTTTACAGCAGGCATGTCCAACTTGCCATCTCTGTTATAAACAGTCCTTCTTACTGAATTTGATCTACAACTTCTGTGGCCTTCTCATATTTTGATAGCGTTATACATACGTTTGTTATAAGTTTGAACTTTTTGCGTTTCAAGTAAAAAAGTAGTTCAATGAATGTCTCATTAGGTGACGAAGTTGAAAATAACGGAGATAAATGTGTTTTGTGTTAAGAATATGAAACAACTGTATACCAATTTTTCTCAGAACACTGGAAAGAAACAAAACAGAAATGTATCGACGATTTTTAATTTCTGAAACACGAACGTATATTTTTTGAAGATTCTAAATATTATTTAATAAAGATAATTTATGCGAAAAAAAATCCAGAGCGTGGTTTCAATGTTCACTTGTAATTGCAATTTCAAAATATCGAACGATACCAAAAATGTTTTAATGCTCCATAGTTTTAGAACAATTAAAATTTAATTGAACTCATACTTCACAAAGTTCTTGATACAACATTACATTAACACAAAATAGAACAAAACTAAGTAAAGTGTTTTATGCCAAACAATAAAACTATTCTACATACTAATGTAAAAATACGTTAGTTAATTGCTAACTGGTAACATATGATATATATATTTCTATGCTGTAAATTTTAAATTGTTGAAGAAAAAACACATGTTCTAAACAGTTTGCACAAAAAGGATTATATTAATTTTGTCCAGTGAAGTTTTCCCACTTCTTTAAATAACTAACTAAAAAACATTTTCTAGGGCGATAGATATAGCAATTACTGATTAAGGCTTAAACTTTCATAGTTACTTTATTTTTATAAGAAGAAGACAGTTTTTTTTTCATATTACTTTTTCATCCAAATATGTTTCATTGACATTGGAAAATTATCCCAAACGCAAAACACTGGAAAACACAAATACACACACACACAGAGTGAAACAAAATTGATGTTTTAAAACATCGTTGTAAAAACCACTGACAAATGAGATGTAATAACTCCACTGACTGTAGGACGGATGAAATTATTAAAAAAAAAATTTATTTTCAAATTGAGCAGTGCGAAAGTATAGATACTTAATGAATTTTACTTAATGAATTTCATTAAAATACAAACACTGAAATATTCATAAATATTAATTTTAATAATTTTTAACTTCTTCCATTCCTGCACCTTAACACTAAAAAAAAAAATCAAACTAGTTGAAACGAAATCAAAGTTATTGAAAAAAATGAGGGAATAAATAGGCATAAAACGTGTAATTTCAAACGAATTACACTTAAAATGCAGAACATATTCAAACAAAGCAGAAATACATTTATCGAGATTTCAAATATGAGGCAGTGAGAAGCAAAGGGATGTAAGTGGCAAAATTAAAAATTTAGAGATAACCAGTACAAATGCTAGGTAAACTTCTCCTGTATCTTGGGGCAAGAGATAGTACTAGTAGCCCTGGTAGGTGCTGCTGTACAGCATGATTTAGAAAAAAATTCAATGAAAGCCTACCTAGGATGTTATCTTTAAACGCGTTTTACTCAAAACTGGAAAATGTCCACTTACGTCTCTTTGCTTCTCACTATCTCATATGTATTATTAAGAGCATGCTATACTTAGAAATTTATCATTTTTCATTATTAAAATTAGATGCTTTAAATGTAAACCATATATGCATTATTTTGAAACAATTTTTGATTATTTTATTTTAAATCAATGACTTGTAGGTGAATAACCATAATTATTATAACGTCAAATATTTTCTATATAGAATTTGAAGGAAAATAGTTTTGCAAAATTTCCCTCGCGAGGAATCTAATTATTTTAATGATTTATAAAAAGTGACTGTCAAAACATAGTCAAAGAAGTGATAAGAACAGTTACGCATCGGGACCTTTCCAGGGGGAAAGCCTCCCTTATGCACGCCCCTGTTGGCCCGGGGCCTAGCCTGAAGGGGTCCCAAGTTTTTTAAATGAGGGGTGAAATACGTTTTAACCTGCAAGATCTTTATTTTAAAAAATAAAAAAACTCAAAAAATACAAAATGTAACTTTTTATACGAGCCCCAAGTACCTTAACGTATATTTAGGGAAATAATCTCCATTAAAAATCTATTTCAGCACAAAAAATTTGAAATTAGTACAACCAATATTCACCGAGATATGAATCGCAGCGCTTTGTGACTTACACCACTTTTCACTCTCCATTAACACCTTTTGGGGGAAAATATAGCGGTTAACAATTGTTTAAAATTATATGAGTGCATAGAGTGTGGTTTTCATATTGTTCGAGGTTTTGTTGTGTGTTTTTGAGTATCACTGCATAACATTTGCATTTATTTTTAAATTGCAATGAAAAATATAAATACTTTGTTTTTCTTCCTTTGACGACTTGTCATTCTTCCGAAAGGGCGATAAGTTCCAATCTCATCTTCTGTATAGTCCTTTAAAACTTTGAACTGGAATATCTCCTTGAGTTTTGGTCGCATAAATGTCAAGTTTTTTTGTGTCAGTAACAGTTTTCAATGGAGATTATTTCTCTAAATATTACTTAGGAGACCAAGGGCCGGTATAAAAAGTGAAATTTTATATTTTTTGGCTCATTTTTATTTTTGCTTCAAACTTTCAATATCTTAACTCTGCATCTGATTTTGCACACTTTTGTATGCATCTAGGACTAACGGTTGCGAAAATAAAGGTCTTGCAGGTTAAAACGGAACACCCTGTATAGGTGGAGATGTTGGATGTAGGGGTAAACAATATAGAGGAGGAGGTGCGTAAAAAATATTTATGACGAGCCCTAAAATTTCTGTGCACGCTCCCGGTTGCGCACTTATTTTTAAACTATCAAATTTCATTCTAGACTTCAAATTACACAAAAGTTATGCATTAACAAGAATAACTATTTTCTTAAACATCATTATCACAACTTTATTTGATATATTTCCTCCATACATAAAACCTTGGCGTCGGAAAAACATCGGAAGCAAGCACTATCAGAATCAAGTACATCGAAAGCGTATCAAAATAAAACTTAAAAAAAAAAAAAAAAAAAGGGAACCTAAAGCATCGATGATAAAAGTATCGATATTTTGCACTAAAACATCAATTCTTTTTAAATATCAACATCGATGTCGCATCCCTACTACAGAACGGTGCACTCAACAACCGAATTGCAGTATTTTCTTATTCTCTTCCCTAAATCAGAAGAAAATAGTTCCATTTTGTCCCTTTTCTTTCTTTAATTGAACTGAAAACAGCTTCTCAGCTCATTTTTTAAGAAATGGTTATCATATAAACCGCACGTGAGTCGTGACTATTGAGCTAAGCTAGAAAATTGATTTTATGCTTCAGTGCTAAAGCGATATTTATCTTTCAATAGAGCCATTTTCAGCTTTCCCATTTTATCTCTTTAATTCAATCTAATCTTTCAGACATTATTACATGTTGAAAAGTTTTTTTTTTTTTTATTGCGTAGTTATGTTAAATTTATTATACACTATTATCAAATACCAGGATGTGATTATTTTAAAACTTAATATAAAAGATTCCCAACTTTGTTTCAAATCACCGTAATTACGATTTTTAGAGTTTAATTAACATCATTTTTACAAGCCAGGTTGATTTTAGGGATCTTTTTTTCTTTTTCTAAAAAAAAAAAATACATTTTTCTCAGCCGCACATTTTGTATTGTTATTGCTTCTTTTTCGAAACTAAAATATTTAACTCTTTCTGAAACATTTGTAACTTATTATTACTGTTATTGTTGTTGTTATTGTAAATTTTGGTGTTACATTTTTCATGGGTTCTATGATTCGACACTTCATCTGATAATTTGCTTGATCGGCGTGGGGATAACATAATAGTTCTACTGATATCTTGGTTAAAGAATTCATTTCCTTATGCTGCATTTTTTTTTTTTTTCGTTTTCTTCCTCATAATTTCTCTAACTATTTTTTTTTTTTTTCAAATTGAAATACATCAGTTGCATGGCAAATTTATTTTCACTTTTTATTCTACGAAGAATAAGTAAAATACTTAGCAAATCTGATAAGTAAGTAATTGATGTCATTTAATCAATTACTGTAGTCAAAAAGTATTCCTGATGAAAATTTTACGCTGACAAGCTTAATTTACTTTGTCGATACATTTTAATTTGGAAATTAGATAAGTTGACTCTTATAATAGCATGTAAAGTATTAAACACATTGGATTGCGTCATGATTTCTGAAGAAACACTAAAGAAATTATTGCAAAAGTTTAACTGAACTCCCAAAAAAAGAAAACTAACATAAAATAACTTCTTTGAAAGTATTATAATTATTAATTGATATTAAAATTATGATTTACTTTAATTATTATTCCAATTATTTACTTTTATTATTTACATTATTATGATTCTAATAATTTACTTTGTTATTATTTACTTTATTCTTATTATTTTGTTTATTATTATTATTTACTTCATTATTATTTACTTTATTATTACTGTTGTTACTACATTTTTTTGTTTGATATTTCATTTCATTTACTTATTTTTAAGCTTAAAAATGTTTCTCCAAATTGCAAGTTAGCATAGCGTTTTTCCTCTACTCTTACGCCATGCTGACTTTGAGAAATGAATCTTAGAAGTAAAAACACGAAATATTTATTCTAGTTCATTTATAGCTTATTGAATTAATTCATTCATAAATTTTTCAATTACTTCATGGAAAACAAAAGTTTTTTTGGTGATGAGTTTCAGGAGACCGAACAGTTAATAATTGTATTTCTTTCAATAAACATACAAAACTTATACGTTTAGTGCAAATTTGCATTTGCCCTAAACATACAAAATAGCGACAAATCTCCTCCGTAAACTTAAAAAAAAAAGTAGCTTCTGTGATGTGTTTGAATTCTAGAGCACCTTAAACATTCAATCCTCATTTATATAATAGCCAATTCTCTGATTGAGTAACGCTCCTAACGTTACCAAAAATGAAACTCGCGCCACGGCATGATTATATGTTTTGGTAATGTTTGACATGCAAGGAAATGCCTTTTTTTTCCCTTTTTTTTTGACCAGACTGAACTGGATCTGGTAACTTAACTGCTTTTACTGGTTAAATTGTCATTTGAGGAGAATGAAGAAACGGAGAAGAGGTCAACAATTAACGCTATCTACTGGAATTTAGAATTAATCCTCTGGAGTTAGGGTTAAAGTTTCAATTATCAAAATATCACCAAACAAGCAATTGCTTCGCTCGAATGTAGAAGCAGTGTTCACCCGTCATACCTTGACCAGGGTTACCAGATTTTAGAAGAGTAAATACGGGATAGACTTCGAAGAGAGAAGGGGGGGGGGGTAATTTTTGAGGTTGAGAGCAATCACTGGTTATGTATTTTTAAGAAGTGATAAGCAAACATGTGTTAATAGCCTTCGGAAGATTTCTCTCAATATGTTTATGGGTGAGCACATTTTTAGAGGAACTCCAAGTCAAAGAATAAAGCAAGCAATAGAACGAAGTTCAGTAAAGAGATCGACGTTGATAGGAACAGGCGCTAATTAGTTTCTTACTTCCCTTCGCTATAAGTTAAACGGTGCTATTGAAAAAAAATTCTTGTTAAATGTGACTGCTTTATCTGAAATAGTAATGCAAAAAATCGTACAGCAAAACTTGTTTTTTAATGCCATACTAGCCAATGGAGAAATCTGAATGAGTAAAATAATTTTAATGCATCATTTGCAACTTATCGCCTACATTCATATCTTTTTGTGCAGCTAAGCTGTTAAGAACTTCCTTTATTGTTGAAAACTCATCCTATAGATCATCTACTAATACTTTATTTTCAATATGTAACTGTTCTACAATAAATGACAAGTCAGAAAACTACTTAATCCATTAAAGCCATTGGTCTTAAAAGAAGTAGTGAATTTTTATCTGTGAAATCAAACTACTTTCTCATGTAATTCACAGCTGTTTCAAAAATTTCTGGTATCCCTCAGTCAGGCATTGTATTTTTCCACCGTCTAGATGTTTTAAGGTTTTAGTACCGAA
This sequence comes from Uloborus diversus, assembly GCF_026930045.1. NCBI lineage: Eukaryota > Metazoa > Arthropoda > Arachnida > Araneae > Uloboridae > Uloborus > Uloborus diversus. The sequence continues at coordinate 152,695,045 of NC_072732.1, read as the reverse complement.
CGATTCATAAAACTTATCTTCAAATCTGCTCTCTAGCTGTTTTACCAAATGTGTCATAATATCATAAAGTTATCAACTGCAGTTGTAGATTCATTTTGAAGTTTTTTACTGGCAACTTCAAAAACGGGGGACACATTACTAAGAAAATGGAAAATTAATGCAACCTTATTGGTTTCACATGTTTCAGCTGTACTTTCCTCACTTAAAAGCAATAATTTTCAGACAGGCTTAGGGATGGATTCTTCCTCGCTTATAAAATAATTCATGAGAGAAGGCTAAATTTAATGAGTCGATCTACAGCAGGAGCTAAACTTAGACATCGTGTCAGGATATGTTTTAGTAGCTCTTTAAACTAAGTTAGCAGCAAACTCAAAAAACTCCTTTAGGTCATTCCGCTTAGTTTTGACATCAATTTCTAAAGCATCAACAGCATAGAGAAATGCAGTGTTGCTATGCTAACACCCTAATTATATGAGCTAAACACCCTGACTTAAGTAAATTTTTGTTTTCCTCCCTAAATAGGGCATATACTGACCGCTCTGTCTCAAAATTAGCGTTGGTATTGTCGGTAAAAATGATGAAACTGACTGTAAATCCAAGTCTGATTCAATCAATGCTTTAATAAGAGTCAAGCGGTTTACTATAGAGTCAGCCGTCTAGGAACTTTTTGCTCTTTGATTTTCTTATTGCTCTTTATTTGACATTTTTTGGGGTTTTTTTTTTATATATGTTTTCCCCTTAAAATAATGTCTCGTTTTGTACAATATTGTTATTAGCTAGAATACGGGTCTTTAGCCGTCCCGTATGGAAGTTCCCCGGGACGCAGGACAATTTTTCAAAATACGGGACTGTCCCTTGAAATCCGGGACGTCTGGAAACCCAGACCTTGACGGACGACTTTCTAGTAGAAAAGACATAACGTTAACAATTTAGGGCAAAGAAATTTATATGAAGAAATTGACTATATAATTGATGATACATTATTTTCCAACGGTGAAAAATAAAACAATACACCATACATTTACCTTAATTATTTCTTGAAAACATTTTTCAAGGAATGAATTTAATGGGAAAAATTTAACATTTCCGACAAGATATTCATTCAAGCTTGTAAATTATTATGTGCTGTCTTCAAGGAAGAAGGAAATGTGAAAAAAAAAATGCAGTTCTTTGTTTCTAATTTTTGAATGAAAAGAATTTTCCCTTGTCTATAATTAATACTTCCAGACACAAATCGATCCCATTTGAAAAAAAAATGCAGTTAAGTTGAGACAAATCTTTGAATACTTAATAAAAATTTCGAATTCAACGTTCAGAAAGGAAGCTGTTTTGACAATGTCTGGTTAGTTCCATCAAAAATGAAATTCTAAGAGTGATTTTTTCTTTACTAATAATAAAGCTCAGTTTGTCTGGATCTCTGTCGGGATATATGTCCGGATCCTTGTCTGGATTTCTGTGACGCACATAGCGCCTCAACCGTTCGGCCGATTTTCAGGAAATTTGGTACATAATTAGTTTGTAACATGAGGGTGTGAATCTCGAAACAATTTTTAGAAAATTCGATTTTGTTCTTTTTCTATTCCAATTTCAATAACATTTTACTGAGCAAATTATCATAACATGAACGAGTAAATTACCATAACGTGGACGAGCAAATCACCATAACGTGGACGAGCAAATTATCATAACATGGGCGAGCAAATGAACATAGCAAATTGGCGAGAAATTCATCATCCATTATTTGTAAATATACAGGCGAACCAAATGAGCTTTTAATTTTCTACTACGGGCAAAGCCGTTCGGGTACCGCTAGTTTGAAGATAAATCTTAATCCAGTTTAACTTAATATACCTCGCAACGTATGTATGAAGCGATTTTTTGTGGCATCTATTTTCGGAAGTTAAGGAGTGTTGCAGGCGTGGCATGATTTTCAGTTATTAATCTAGTGGTTTTAGAGACAAATTGTCCCTGCAACGTATTTGAATAATTCAAACTGCTAAAGTACCTACGAATAGAATTATGTTTTTGTAACATAACCAGAATTTCTCGATAAATGTGCAACTTTACTTCCTCATTTTCTCCACGAAGTAGACTTAAGGCAGTCGTCTAGACAAGGAAAACGGTCAATCAAAAAAATTAATGATATGACGTATTAATAAAACCTGAACTCATTGATATGGATTCGATTTATTCTATCCTAGAAACATCCAAATGATAGCAATTTCTTTTGGCTGGATTTTATTTTTAGTTAGATTTTTATTTTTCTCTAACTTAACTCATCAGAATTGTATTACCGATCGTTATTTCATCCATTTTAGTACTTTACTCACTGATATTTGCTTCCATAATGAAAGTTTAAGCCATTACACATGCTGAAGCAGAAGTACCAACACATTTCAAGGCTGAATAAATTAAAAGCGAAGTATTCGATAACTGCCATGCAAAAAAAAAAAATGTGTCAAAGACAAAAAAATAGAAGTGCTTACCTTTTCTTTTCTTTTTTTTTACATTCATAACTGTCACTTCATCCGCACGTTTTCTTTCATTCCACGCTCTTGTTCTTTCTGTGCCTGACTTAGGCATATTCTACAACAAAATCGTATATTTTAATGAAGAAAATAGATTATGCACAACGATAAAAGAAAACAACATTTGAAATTCGGTTTTGAATTGCTGCAAAAAACAATGAAAAAATATAGTAATTATGAAATTGATTTTGTTAATAAAAGTTAACGAACTAATTACAAGGTTGAATTTGAGCAATGCATTACACTTTTAAACAGATGACTTGAATCAAAGAAACCTGTTTTATCTAAAAAGTTTAAATCCACAAATATATGGCTGCTTAAGTTCAGTCTTGAAATTAATTTTTTAAATTTATCAACAAAAGTAACTATTTAATTAATATTACTTTTCATTGATTTTGGCAACAGTTAAAAAACAACTACGTCACTTCCGTCCCACAAAAAGGTTAAGGATCAGAATTTCAAAAAACACTCGCATAACAATTTTTACTTCAACAACATATTTAGTTATTAATTCGTTTTATAAATACCAGTCAAGAGAGAGTCATTCTGCCTTGCTAAGCACAAAAATCGTATCTGCAGCTGAATTTAAAATAAGAAGTTGCTATTTGAAGTTTTGCGCCTCCATGTATTTGATTCAGATGAAACTTTTTTCAATATTTTAAAAAAATATTTCTTATTCACAAATGACCACAAAACATTGTATTTATGTAAAGCATGTGACTAAGAACCATTTGGTGACCGTAACTCAATTTTGATAAAAAGTGCGTATACGACTTTTGTTCTTAGCACGGCAGCATTGTTTAGTACACATTGATATAGGCCAGAGGTTCCCAACCGGTGGTTCGCGAACCCCCAGGGGTTCGCGAGGTGCAGGAAGGGGGTTCGCGAAAATTTCGGTGCAATGGCGGATTTTTCCTAGTTTGATAAAAAATTATAAAATATTCAATTTGCACACATAGTTACTAAATTTTTTTTTTACTTGAAAACGCGCCAAACTCTTGTATTAAGCTAAAAAAAAAAAAATCTTTCAGCGGTTTTATAATCTTGGTTAAAAAGAAATTTTCTCATTTTTTTTTTTCGATAGACAACAAAAAGAGATATCCCTCCTTCTTTATTGCGAGGCGCCATGCAGAAACGTTGTATTAAGCTGTGGCGGGGATCACGATGACCTTAAAAAGGCGCCATCGCGTGGAGTCAATCAAACAATATACATAATATACATATGTCGAAAAAAATAAAGAATTCTCAAACAATGCATCATAGGGGTATTATTTCTAATCTGGTTGAAATATAACTCAGTAATTTCCGTCGAATTCAGTCATCGAATAGCAGACATGACAGCAAAAGGCTCCAAACTTAAAATTTATTACTGGATTTTACCCATCTGTTCGTTTTCAAAAATATATAACATCAGCATGCTCATAGTTCTGGGGAAATAGTTGTTAACAGACGTATTTAGAGATACTTTAGAAATGCTTGTAAACAAGTGATTTTGTTTGAAATTGGTTTTGCTACGTGAACTTGCTACTCTGTTTGTGAAGTTATAATCGTGTTGGTAATTTTTATGATTTAATAACTTTCTGCTGTTATGGATCGATGGTTGAAAACTGGTAGTTTGGTTGAGCGACAAATGGACAAGCAGTCAATCGATCAACCCTCAACATCAGCAGTAACTTTCGAATCAACACAGGATATTGAAATAGATAGCTGTAATGAACTGCCGCCTCCCCCGACTAAACAGAAAAGTGAACTAGGGGAGAAAAAAGTGAAAATATGACAGTGACTATTTACAAATGGGCTTTTATTTTACTGGAGAGGAGTCTGAACCTAGACCGCTTTGTCTTCTCTGCAACGAAGTTCTAGCGAACAGTAGTTTGAAACCGTCACTTCTAAAACACCTCGAAACAAAGCATCCGACACACAAAGACAAACCTATCGAATATTTTAAAAGAAAATTGGAATATTATAAAAAGTGTAGCGTCTCTACGTTCCTGTTAGAATCCAACGAAGATAGTAAAATGGCCCTTGAAGCTTCATATCGAGTCAGTTATAGAATTGCAAGATCTGGACAACCACATACAATTGCAGAAAATTTAATTGGACCGTGTGCTAAAGATATTGCTAAGTGTATGCTGGGAGAAAAGTCAGCAAAAAAAATTGACCTGGTTCCGCTATCAAACAACACAGTATCACGCAGAATTACTGATTTGGCAAGTAATGTGGAGAAAGAACTTGTGAATAGAATAAAAGAGAATAATTTTGCGATCCAGCTTGATGAGTCGACTGATGTAGCAAACGCTGCAATATTACTTGTCTATGTTAGGTATATTTTTAACGATACAATTATAGAAGATGTAGTATTAGCAAAACCTTTGAAAACCAACACAACTGGAGAAGCAATTTTCGAACTGGTCAACAGTTACTTTGAAGAAAATGGAATAGATTGGTCTTTGTGTGTGGGTGTGTGCACGAATGGTGCAAAATCAATGACAGGAAAATTTGTTGGCTTTGTGGTGCGAGTAAAGAAGATCAACGAGAAAATTGAATGGACTCATTGCTGCATTCATAGACAAGCATTAGCATGTAAGCGTATTCCCGCAGAATTATCCGCTACTTTGAATGATGCGGTAAAAATTGTAAATTTCATAAAATCACGTGCCACAAACTGCCGTTTATTTCACGCGCTTTGTGAGGAATTGAGAAGCCTTCATGTTACTTTACTTCTTCACACAGAAGCTAGATGACTTTCCCGTGGCAAAATTTTGACACGCTTATTTGAATTGAAGTCAGAAGTCCAAGCATTTTTTGTTGATCATCCATTTCACTTGTCCACTTGCATATTCGATCCTCTTTGGATGCAAAGGCTTGCATATTTAGCTGACATCTTTTCAAAATTAAATGAATTAAATCTATCCTTGCAAGGTGCAGTTGTTAATATTTTCGTTGTATATGATAAAATTGAAGCTATGGTAAAAAAATTGAATTTCTGGATCCAATGCCTGGAAATGGGTGAGTTTTCTTGTTTCACTTCTCTTAGTAGTTTTTTATCAGAAAACTCAATGACACTTGATGAAAGCGTTAAAAGAAATGTATGTGAACATCTGCAACATCTTGAACTAACTTTTGACGAGTATTTTCCTAATAGGCGTAACGTCCCTCTCTCAAACAACTGGATACGCCTTTTGAAGGAAATCCATGCTTAGAGAACACCCTGACATTACCTGAAAAGGAAATGCTCATCGAGTTATCCTGTGATAATTCATTGAAAACTACATTTAAAGAGCTCTCGTTAATTGACTTCTGGCTCAGTGTAAGAAATGACTATACCGTTTTGTCCAAAAAAGCAATTCGAATTTTATTACCATTTTGTACAACATATCTGTGCGAAAAAGGATTTTCCTCCGATACTTATCTCAAAGATAAATACCGAAGCAGATTGAATGCAGAGCCTGATTTAAGACTCAAACTGTCAGACATTGAACCAAACTTTCAGTTTCTTTGTTCCGTCAAACAGCCACAAATATCGCATTAAGGATTTTTTCCCCAATTTAAAGTATGCTTAAAAAAATAGTTGGTTTATAAAACTTCTTGTTTATAATTTTTCTTGTAGATGTAGTTTTTAACTTTTTATTAATGTTTGCACTTAATGATATTTTACAATTATATTTTTGTTTATTGCAATCAAATGCTGAAAAAAATGGAATGCAAACATGCTGTTTTTTTATTGTTTCTTACATGTTACTAATTTCAACATCAGGGGGTTCGCGAACTTTTTTGCCTGTTCCAAGGGGTTCGCAAAGAGAAAAAGGTTGGGAACCGCTGATATAGGCGTTCACAAAAGTTGATGTATGATTCGGAAAAATCACTTGACACGAGACACTCGAAAAAGTAATTGACCCCGAGTTACAGCGATTGTGAACTCAGATCAATATTTTAAGATGTTGGAGGCATTTTGGCCATTGTGGGCATCCTCAAGGCCCAAATAATTAGCTCGACAGTATGGACAACATAAAGCAACATCCCACACTGCTTGTCATGCAATGAGGACTCAGCTTAGATGATCCGGTCGTCCGATCTCGAACGATCAAATGAATTGGTGTAGTTAAAGCAACATTTTATGCCCTTTTAGAAGACGGGGTATTGAATGGAGACATCTTTTTCTTTTACAAATTGAAAGATAACTTTTTTTCTTCAGATATTTCAACGTAAAACAAAACTGGCAAACTGGAGCGACCTGTTTCTAGCACCGACATCTTCAAGCATTGTTAATTTCGACACCAACTTTAAAACTACTGCTTATCTTCAACCTTTTTCAATGTCTTTACTACCTCATGGAAATTCTTCACACCTTTAAAACAAAAAATTTACAGTTTGGTTTCATCGGGAAGATGTTTTAGTCATCAAATAATAAAAAATTATTTCCCTTAAGAAGTTTTTAAATTTTCTAAACATACGAAACTTTTGAAATCAAATTAATTTCACCTCTCATTTAAAGGGGAAAAAATTAATGTAAGCTTTCAATTTCATAAGCATTAAATATGGACTATTATGTCATCTGACTTAGATTGATTCTGTATTCAATGGATCGTGTCATTTGACTTGAGGCGACGTGATTAACGACAGTGATATAAGTAGGTGTTTTATTTACATGATGAAAAGGATTATATGAGTAAAAAGGATTATATGAATTAAGCAACGGAACATAATATTAATTTCTTAAGACTGACTTAATTAGAGCAGATTTTGGAAATTGAATCTTGAAGTATGACGAAATGGCTTCATTCATTGCACAGGGTCATAAATTTTGCTTTTTAGGTTTCATCATTTTGTTTCAGTTGAAACGAACACAAATTTATCATTTTTGAAAATATTACAGGAATGATGAGCTACGATTTTGTAGCGCTATTTACCATGTTGGCGACCTTATCTGTTTCCCCTAGAAACTTTCATGTAATAGTAATATCTCTAATAAGCATAATGTGTTTTGAATTAGATTTTAATTTTGTGACGCCACATCTTGCGAGTACGACTACTAATCATTTTTTAAGAGACTGATGATCACGTCTTATTTTTAGAAGTCGGAAGAAGTGGTATCAATACGAAGTAAACTGTCTTCGAGAATTTCCTATTTAAGACACACTATCCTTTTATCTGTATTTTGAATCAAGAACAAACTATGGCAAAGTTTAACCAAATTTAGCGCAAGACAAAAATCTACTCACAAAGTAGTAAATTTTTTAGGTGCAACAGCAACCAATGTGATGCAGCACCTTCATATTGAATTAAAAAGTAATCGCTTTTGCTGTCCAACCACGGATTGTATGAAATTTTCAAACAGATATGACGAATCTATGAGAATAAGGTGGAAAAGTAAAAATTTGATGCGCGTATTCCGTTCATTCTAATGAGACTTTGCTTCTGCAAAAGCTAATCCGCAAAAAATAATAGATTCGTCCGTTTCCGGCTGTGAAACGGATGTTTGTCTTTCCATACAATCCGTGGTCAAACAGTACCCAAGTCCTATAATCTTTGTTTTTTCAACACTCAGTGCTTTATTTTGAGCGAAAATTATTAATTTCAGATGTAATGGAGTCGTTTCTAAAATTTTAAAAGTATGTATTTTTTTTCTGAAAGAGCATGCTTAAAAACATAGGATCTGACCATTTTTTAAATAATTTGTTTAAGTTTAATATTTAAAAAAAAATTCTTAAATCGGTATGCTTTCACTGTTTATACTTTTGACGATGACATCACAAATGATGAAATGCCATTCAGTGTTGCCATTCACAGAACAAAATATTTAATTCGCATCTTTACTCACGTGTATTGGCAACGAAATAGTTGATAGCAAGCGTAGAGCGCAATTTTAATTCGCTTCTTGATTACCATAACGTGGGAACGCGATAGAAAGATGCGGCAAAGTGCATCATTTGAGACGTCATCAAGACCACGCCTTGTTTGAAAAATCAGATATTTAAAGAAAATAATTTAAAAATAACTGTTGGGAAAGTAAAAATATTTTCTGGATCCATGTTTTTTTTTTTTTTTGCTTATTCCATCAATTTCAGTGACAAAAAGTACTAATTTTGACTGAAGGAACAACCCCATTTAAGTATAATTAAGATAACTTAAAAATATTTTTAGGTAAATGAGGTAAAGGGAAAAAGTGGGGCAAAGTGAAATAGTAGAATATTTTTACAGATTGGAACGTCATCTATTTGGCAAATATTTTAACTATGTTTCCAAACATATAGCTAAAGGGGGAAAACCAGTTTAGGAGGCCGAAACTTTAGTGTTTTTCGTGATTTTTTTCAGCAAGAAAGAAATAATTAGGATTTCTTTAATCTTGGGGGATACTTTATTCATCTTTTGAAGTATACCTTGTGATTTTTTGAAGTCGTTTCCACCAGAATTAGTGGAGTTAGAAGCTGCTGTCCATAGGCGGTTGCCATCAGAGCTTGTTGCTGGTGGGTATTACCGAAGCCACAATTTTTGTCTGATATCATTACAATTTTTTTTTTCCGTAAACAACATATTTCCCTAGAATATGAACCTAATTGTGACCAACAAAGTTGAAAATTGCACGTTTTGAAGGTGTTTGATTACAATGTTTTGTTTTTCTACCATTTTTTCACATTTCTTGTATTAAGAAAATGTTTTTATTAATAATATCATGAAAGAGTTCTCATGTTCATATAGAGTATAATTAAATAAAGAATACTCACACAAATTTTCAGAACGATTTCATAAAAACTCTTTGAGCTAGAATGCCCACCAGCTGAAAAGAAGTTGTTTCGAGAAAAACGCGTTTGAAAAGAAGTTCTGTGAATGTTTTCGAATCTTCACTGTCACTTTAAGTGCTCATAGCTTCGGAACTAATCCGAATTTTTCACTCAAATTTTAGCATCATATTCTTGAATAGTTCCTCTAACATTTTATGACATAAAATAAAGTGGTTTTTTTCACCGGTCTAAACTGGTTTCCCCCTCAAGTCCTAAAATGTAAAAAAGTTCCTTAGCATACAGTAAGTTCAACAAATAGAAAATGCCGTTGAAAGCTAAAGCCCATTTACTGCAAATTATTCCTTTTATTTTCATTCTTTGGCTTTTTCTCACCTATTGATCTTTAGCTTCATTGCACAAGCTTGCTTATTTGCTTTCCGCAAAAAATAAAACACGAAAAACGCGTCAAATTCCAACATCTCCCTACCAAAAGTACAGACTCCAAAACGTGTTTCTTCAAATACCTCAAAAACTCATTTCTGCTGCTTTACCTTCCCACGGCAGAACAGCAATAAAGATCCAAAATTTGATTCACGTACTGTAATTGATTGCAGTTTACTAAAAATATGCTTTGTAATAAAAAGAACAAAATTTTTGTAATTAACATATTAAATATTAATTAAGGTCTACTGTTAGGCATGATTTAATTTTAAATATTTAACACAATGTCTGGTGTACGCGGGACAAATTGATTGGGGCAGAGTGAAATAACTCATTTCGTTTACTTATTCATTAATTCATTTATTAAATCACTTACGTATTCATTCATCATTTATATTTCTTCATTTATAAATTCACTCAATTATACATTAATTCACTTGTTTTCTAATTAATTCCCTATTTTGTTCACTTATTTATTTTCTTTCATAAATCAATTTTATTAATTAATAAATCCGTTTATTGTTTTATTATTTATGCATTCATTCAATTATTCGTTTATTTATTGATTCATCTGTTAAAAAATATTTTTATTAATCAAATGAAAAATATTTCTTTGGAAAAGTGTTTAAAAAATTTCCTTTACTCCATGTCTGGGTAAAGTAAAAATTTTCCATTTTCTTTTTAGGTACAAATTTACATTAAAAAATGAAAAATAAATTTCGCTGCAAGTTTTATCATAAAATACATTGGTCTTTCTGAATGTTCGGTACTTTTCAAAACAAAGATTTGTCCATTTTGAAAAAAAGATTAGTAATCTTAGCTACTTTACTTCGCACTGCAGTGACTCTTTTTAAAGGTCTCACGGGACATGACTATTTTCGAGATCATCTCCGTGAAATCAGAGTGGTGGATTCCCCAAAATTATATTTATGTAATTCTAAACAATCTCAACTTTTGAGCATTTAGGAACTTGTATTGTGCTATCACAATGTGAAGACATTGTTAAAAAGTACTGGAGAGATCGTGAACTAATGGCTTAGGAGCTAATGTTCGATATTTGTGAAATAAGAGCTAGTTCACTTTATTCCACTCTCCTACATTTCTAATGTAACATGAGAATTTAATCTCATTTTAATGCCGAACTTTTCGCTGAGCTAGGGAGGGAGGGGGGGAGGGAGTTAGAGTCATAAAAAAATTAACGAACTTGGAGACCACTTATCTTAAAACTGATACTTTTGACATTGACTGTTCTTATTCCAAGGTACAGATAATAACACTAAGAGTTTCATTCCAGATTAAGTCAAACAATCAAGTACCTCCATGCATACTAATTTTTTAAACTTGAGACCTCAGTCATAGCTTTTTACTTCCATTAGGAAACAATGGAACCGTTTTGCAACGATCGGGCTGCTGTCCGAGTTGCCACAATTTCAGTCCCAAAAGGGCAGTAAAAACACAATTGCATTATTATCACCTACGAGTGAGATATATCTAGGCAACAAACTGCACGCGACTCATAGTTACCGCCTCCAAAATGTGCACTATTAGCTCTCAGGTTTTCTGTCAAGATACGATCGGAATTTGGCTTAATTACTGTGGTCGAAAACAGGACGACAGAAGGCTTTTTTTAATCGGTCGCCTGGATCATAAACGTACCGGCTATCACCAACCGCTCAACAGGTATACGCCCTATGATTCAACACGCACTAAATCGCCCGAAGGACCGAAGTTAAGCACCACGGAGAAAACAAGCAAAATAAAATATTCGTTGTTAGAAGGAATATTACCAACAAGGTTGCAGGAAGAACGAAGTTGAGGGAAAGTCGAAATCATGGATGGGAACTATTAAGAACGAGGGAATGCGAGTTATTTTTATATTATTGCGGTTTGTAGAACAATTGAACATAAAACGTTCTATTGTTATTCAAATCTTGAATATTTTTTGCGCATCAGTTTAGCATTTTCATGTCAGACAAATTGTTAAGATCAGGAAAGAGTTCATTATGGTTTCTTAAAGATAAATATATGGCAGAAATGGGAGTCAAGTCACATGCGCAAAAAAAATGGCAACTAGATCAATATGAAGAAGCATAAGAGCTCATTGCAGCTGCTGTACTTGTAATTACGTTCATAAGAGAAAAGGCGATTACCATCAGACTATAACTGGTGAAAATGTTCAAGCAAATTTTAAGTAATAAACTCACTTTTCCTTTGTTTTTAAATTTGGCCGAAATACGAGTTGAGGATATTATTAAAGTAATTGTCCTTTTTGTTTGCTCGTAATGAGATTTTATGGCTCATAGATACAATCTTTGAATAAAACAGCTAGTGCTATTTTAACTCAATGAAAAGTGATTTCAACAGCTTAATGTCATTAAAATGTAAAAACGCAAAGCGTAACCGATGTATGCAAAACAATAATCGAAGTAATGTCTTTCTTCAACGTCAAAACGACCAAATATTAGAATCCAAAATCCATATTTTATTCCTTTTTTCACCTAAATCAAGACCGCATTCACTGAAACTGATCTAAAAATTTGAAATTTACACTTATTATACTTATCTGTGTGGAAATCATATTCCTTAAAAAAAAAGAAAAATATTTTTTTTATCCCCTATTACTGCTGTACTATTTGCCAACCTCGGTATGAAAAAAAAAGTGGAATTTGTGATCTGACAATACGGAAAAGACAAATCTAAGGTTGTCAAGTAATAAGAAAAATTTTGCTGAAGAAAGCTCCAGACAAAAGTTCTTGGATAATTTTTTTGCCAAGACTATATACTATATCGGGTCCTAGTGTTCAATTATCCTTAACACAAAGAAAACACACGCCTCACTTCCACCCAACTCTTGCTACTAATGAGTGATGACGTAGTGCTTCCATTTTTCAATTTTTTTTTTTTTTTTTCAAAAAAGAAGGGTTTAAAAGAAGTGATCTCGTTTCAAGTATGTGTGCCATTTTATTTTACATATTAGAGCACTTATGAGCATAAGGTGAATTTTGAACTATCCGATGTCTTGTGCGCAAAAAAATACACATTAATGTAACAAAACCACTATGCACAATAATGTAATAAATCTGTATATACATTTTTTTTTTTTTGCTACTTGGTGTTTTTCTTCGATGCAAATGGTATTGAGCCAAGTCCGAATTTAGAAACGAATTCTAAACAACTGGAATAAATTTTGGTTTGGGTGCCTTAGTTTGGATACTGCATTTTTTTCGTCGCTTCAGAGCAACAGTAGGGTATACATAGTAGTCATTCCTGGGAATCGAAGTCTTAGTGTTGCTCTGAGGCGACGATATTGCCGATTGCAAAAAGGAGAAAAAAAAAGAAAGTTAAAAACACTGCATCATCTTTTTGAAGGAAAAAATTACTCTACATTATTTTCTTCATTTGTTGCAAAAGAATGTGTGAAGAAGAAATATCTCGATTCTTTTGAATTGGAACGAAGATTTTAGATTTATTATTGCTCTGAAACTAGGCTCTGCAGATAAATATCAAAGGGAACATTTCGATAACTGACATTCTTGACAAGTTTTTCAATTACCATCTTTTTGATGCCAAAAGATAGGTGCCAATGTATTTTGGCCGTGCTGACATTTTCAAAATACAGTGATTATTGCTTAAAATTTGGCCCTGACCGCAAGAAAATCTTCATTATCGAAGTAATCCCCAGACACGAAACTATCTATGTATGAATGAAAATGCATGAATTTCATTCATACATGTAAAAAGCATTAGAATCTAGAAAGTACGAACTGAAACTACTAAAATTGTTTAGTGACAGATGTAACACGATACCGCCAAGGACGGGTTCATTTAAAAATGGCCATGGCTCATTTATGGCTTTTCAAGTTTCGAAACGTGTTCTCCTTTACTTTATTTTTTAATCTATGGAGTAACACGTTTCGATCTCGGTAATTTCCTTTTCAAAGATCTACGAACTATTAGGAGGAAAAAAAGAAACGTCCGGCAGTTTCAATCATCTGGAAGAAAAAAAAGTAATCTGTCTTTTCTGTCTGCTCGTAATTACATAAGGCTTATTGTTTTGAGTTGAGCAAAAGCAAGGAGTCCCTCTTAATTGCAGTAATGGACGAAACAAAACTAAACAGTTCAATCATTTTTATTGTCCGATTCCGATTGCTTTAGGAGTCAATTATTGGTTTCTTTGTACCTTGCACAAGCAGGAAGCCGTGCGTTTAAGCTAACCGATTGAGGAAATTTTAGAAATATTTATTAGGAGGAAGTTTAATTTGAATAATGTGAAAACTATTCGATGATTAGAATTTTTGAAAACAGTTTAAATGGAACATCATATCGCTCCGTTGATTGAAAAGTGACACATATGCATTTCTTCGGTAACAGCAATTTAAAAGTTTTATAATGGAATACTGTACTAATCAGGACAGTGAATATGAATAAAATGCCTTTTTTTTCCCTGTTATACTTTCAATTATAATGTATTTTTTTAAAAATATACATTCTTTTCCTGATGCCGTTTCATTATCCGAACTTAAAAATGCCAATTTTTGAATTGTGTCACTTTTCTATCAACGGAGCGGCATTTGAAGAAAAGTTAAAAATTGTGACAGAGTAAATGCTTAAGTCATTTCTAAAACGGTTCAGCAATTAAAAATTAGGTGTTTTTTTTCTATAACTGTTTAGCAAAGCGAAACAAAAATTCTAATGATATCATCCCGTCGAAATAAAGAACGATAATAACGTTAAGATATAGTTTCTACGAAAAAATAGACGTTTGCTTACTGAAATAATCGCAGATAAAACGCTAAACATTAACTCAAGTTCAATGATACTGTGTAGAGTTTAAAAAATGCACCTTAGAAGTTTTAAGGATGGAAAAATTGCACGTTTGTTCCTCTGAATGCGTCGTAAGACTTTAATTTTATTTAAGTTTCAAAGCGAAATTAAGGAAAGAATTTTAGCCAAACAATCTCTAATTTATCACTTATTAGTCATTTCGACGCAGCTTTTTCATATATAGCGTGACAATCTTCCAAATTCTTTAAACAAAAACTTCTTTTTTTTTTGAATAATTTCAAATTTTACTTTTTCTTTAGGCGTTGAACAGTTATATTAAAATGTAACCGAAATATTTTAAGCTCTTATAGAGTCTTCAGCAGGGGTATTTGTAAACCGAAATTTTCGAAAATTTTGGGTTGCCGTTTCCAAAAACTTTGAGCTAACAACACATTCGAAAACTGGAAAATTATCAAAAAAAAAAAAACCTTTTAAATGTTTTTTCCAATGATTTCAATGATTTTTGCATGCATATTTGAAAAGTTTTTAAGAGGAGGGGGGGGGGGCAAACTTTCTTAACGTTTCCGAAAATTTCATACTGTCTTCAGAAAATTTTACATGAGTCCACTGTCAACCTTGGTCTTCAGATCAATATGTTTAATGAAAATTATGATGCAAACATTTCTTTAAATTTAGTTTTGATTCAACAGATTATGTACTTTTTAGGAATATAAAATTAGAAAACTATTACTTAACTTTGTCAAATACCTATCCTCACCTCCCGCTTTTCAGCAGTGAAATGTATTTTTTCCCCTCTTTAATCAGATAGTTTTATAAAAACAAGGATATTTTCAACTTTTATCTTTTCTGTTAATACTAAATAAATTATTTTAATAAAATGTCACATTACGTTTCACTACATTTATATTCGATAGCTGCAGTCTTCTATTCAACCACGAATAATAAATAAATATAAATATCAATTACAATATTACTCTTTTACGCTGTTACTTTTACTTGAGTAGGAAA
Source organism: Uloborus diversus (assembly GCF_026930045.1). NCBI lineage: Eukaryota > Metazoa > Arthropoda > Arachnida > Araneae > Uloboridae > Uloborus > Uloborus diversus. The sequence continues at coordinate 152,679,561 of NC_072732.1, read as the reverse complement.
AATTGATTAAGCAACATAATTCAGGAGTTATTCATTCACATATTTGACGTATTAAACTACGAAATCAACAAATAAGTAATTTGGTGCGTTTAAGCTCAATTGTGTAATTTCGGTACCTAGGAAGTGCACCCATTACCATTTCCCTTTCTTCTTTACTACAGATATTCCTTCGTATGCTCCATTTGGCACGATTAGAAATCCTAAAGTAGTGAAAACATTTCACTAAGTTCAAGCAATTTCATGGAGAGCTGTAAAATTTCGCTAAATCCAATGCAATTCATTTAAATGTCACAAAACAGGAAACAGTAAGACTGATGTAAACATGTCTACGTAATTGCTCTTTAGATATTGAGAGATGTCCTAAAATCTGAAATTGCGACATTTTGTATATGTTTATGCAAATTCAAAATTTTAGGCTTCGGAGCATAAACCTTCATAATTAGACAATTTTCTCAAAAAGTAGGTCACGTGGATTCTAATCTGAGGCTATTCTGGTACAGGAAAATAAGATTTTTTTTTTCTTTTTTCAAAATAGCTGAAACTTTCGCAATTATGATGTGTGTTCTTATCAATGAAAACAAAAGAAACGGCAATTAAGTTAATATTGAAAATGAATAATACACAATGTATAGTAACACGCGTCAGAGTTTAACCAAATAAAAAGTATTTTTATGCTTGACGAATGAACCCATTTAGAAAGTAACGCGCTATTCCTTCCCTTAAATTAAATTAAGTTACAAGAGCTTCTCTTCAATCTAAATTATAAGAGCCCAAAAGATAAAGTACAACAAATGAACAAATTTTTCATAGTATAAACTCATAAAATCCTTAGTTAGTCCTATTACTGCATTGCTCTTTTTTCGCACTACCCCCCCCCCCCCCCCTCTAATTCTAAGAAGAAATTTTTGTCACTCTCGTAATTTATAAAGCAATAATTTTATCAACAAATGCTAAACTATGTGAACAAAACACGAAAAAAAAAAGTTTCGAGTTAAAATATTAAAAATAATAAATTTAAAAAATATCTTGATGACATGGGGTTTTTTTTTTCTAAAAACCTTTGTTTATGTTTTTATTTCGCGTGTTTAACAACACAATTGAAATTTAGTTCATGATCTTATTTTCCCTGCTTTTTATGATTACGGGGACAAGTTTTATGTTTATGCTTAGAACTTTCTATTTTACACTACAAAAATTGAAGTCTTCGTTAAGAAATTTGGCGATTTCATACATTATTGTACTTAAGTTTTTTCTTCTGATTTTGAATTTTTGATAAAAATTATCTCGCGGGAGCCACGTTAAGTATGTTTGATTACTTACTACGCATTATCTTTTTGATAAAAATAAAATAAGTAAATGCAAGAACGTCGAGAAAAAGGTAAAAAAAAAAAACATAATAGCATATTTAAATCTGGGTAAAAGTGTCATTGAATGCAGTAATCTATAGAGAGAAATCAATTTATTAATTGTTGTCGTTTTCTTTCCCCTTTTTTTTTTTTTTTTTTTGAAAGAGCATGCTTAAAGACAGAGGATTTAACCATTTTTTAAATAATTGGACAAAGTTCAATTTTTTAGCTATTATTTTAAACGGTGCAATTTCATTGTTTACGCTCACAAATGATGAACTGCCATTCCCTGTTGCCATTAGCAGAGCGCAATATTTAATTCGATTCTTGATTATCATAACGTGGAAACGCGGTAGACAGCTGCGTCAAAGTACATCATTCGTGACGTCATAAAGACCACGTCTTGTTTTCATAATCGGTCATTGTAAAAAATTAATCAAAAATTAAGCGTTGGGAAAAATAAAAGTATTTTCTCGCTCCATGTTATTATTATTATTATTTTATTTATTTAGTTATTTATTTATTTATTTTGCTTATTCTATCAATTTCAGTGACTAAAAGTAGAGGGGAGCATGGGGCAAAGTGAAATGGTGAAATATTTACTCTGCTTTTAGCTCCACCTATCTGGTGTTATTTTAACTATGTAGTATTATATGTAGTCTATTCCAGTCAGGAAAAAATACCACCGAAGATTAAAGCATTTGGTAATATAAGCAATTTTAAAAAATTGGTACTTATATTGTCATATTTTGTTGTGAGTCGAAAATTATTTAAATATTAATTGAGACCTCCTAATATGCAATACAGTATTAATTTAGTTAATATTAAGCTTATTTGCATTTTTAATAAATTGTACAATTTGTCAAGTACAAGCGGGGCAAAGTGAAAGAGTTTGTTTCATTTACTCACTCAATCATCACTAGTAAGTATTTTATCATCTAGGGAACCAAACCCCTATTTCAACACTAGTATTAGGTCTCAATTTACGCGGTTTCGATTTACGCGGCATTTCCGTGGAACGTAACCCCCGCGTAAAACGAGGGTTTACTATAGAGCAAAATTCTTTATTTTTGTTCCATAGAGGAAATTTCGACAAACATTTTACGTTCCTTAGTTACATCATTTGACTTGTGATCATGTAATTTGCTTGGGAAAATGATACCAAGATGTGTCAATAATTTAGAGGAGTGAAAAAGCGAGTTTATGTCTAACTTCTTTAAGTACTACGTTTTGTCGCATTCTAATAGTCAGATGGACGCGGACGGCGCCAAATTTCGGGGTGTTTTGAATTCCTGAATATCAAAATACGTCAACTTACATCAACCAATTCTAGCCACCTGCCATTCACAAATCTCACACGTGTATGTAGTAATGGTCAGTGGTGAAACAAGGGGAAGGTCATGGGGGTCATTCCCCTCCCCCCCCCCTAAACCGTTGACAACAGTATTCGTCCACATTGTGTTCCAACACTTTATACATAAAATATAAACGATTTCATTATCTTTTCAATACATTAGTTATTTTTGAAAGTAAATATTTGAACTACTACTTCGTTTCATTGCTTATGAAAATAATTTGCAACGTGTATCCCCTATAAGGTGCCTTATTCTTGGCCGATTTGGTGCTTTTAGTTGACCCCAAGTAGTTTCAGAAATTTTTCGTACCCAAAACCGTAGGTTCGTTCATGGGGGGGGGCATTCTTCAGTGTGACCCCCCCCCCCCTTCTAAAATGGTTTTCTGTATCCGCCCAAGGTAATGGTGCCAATTTTCGTAGCTCTTTTAGTAAGAATTTTCTCTGTTTCTTATTTTTCTCTCCGTGCAGGCGCAGCAAAAGCAGGTATGTATTATTAAAAATCATCATTTAATTGGGTTAGAGGAACTATACTCATTTGTGCAAGGTACCGCGAGATTTTTCTCTGAAAGCAGAAATATTCCTTGTTATTTCTTGCTTGTAATCAAAGGTAAGTTAAGTGGTTTGCTGCGATGGGAAAAAGCCATCTTTTATCTGAAAACTAGTTCTTGTGACTAACATGCTTTTCCCGTTCTAAATCGGAAACAAACGTAAGAAATTGATTCTGTGTGAAAAATCTGCGTAAATGGAGTATAAATGTTTTTGTGTTTGAAACCGTTTTCAATTACTTAGAGAAAATTAGGTTCATTTCCTGCACGATTGCGTGTAAAAATTCGGTTAAATTGAAATATTTGTTCGATTTCACGTTCCATTTCGAGGTATCAACTCATTTTTCTAAACGAATCACGAATCTATGTTAATTTCTTGACTTTGGGTGGGATCTTTTGTTAATGAAGGATTACGCATAGATTAGACTTGAGGAATTAAGCTTTCAATTAGTTATTAAGGACATACATTTTAATCTAAAAAGCACCCAAGTTCCCTTTGCAACGGTACATTTTATAGAAAGCTCATCGTTTGAAATCAAAATGCATCAATATATACATGTATATGTTGCCGTTCAAGTATGAAATCCGTTATTTTATAGAATACCTAGTTATTTCATGGAATAACTGATCATGTCCGTTAAAGCGTAAAACTCTCTTGTATTTCATGGTTTAACTAATTATTTCATAGAATAACGATCTGCAGCCCGTTAAAGTGCAAAATAATCTATATCATATATCTTGCACGACAAATACATTTACCTTCCACCCTTGTGTTACCCCCAAAATGTTCGTGCAAAACCCAGTGTGTCAACAAAAAATGTTTTAGAAATAATGTTCTTTGTAACTCCAAGTGTTATTTTAGTAACCCTTGTTGCAACAAATGATTTTATGGTACGTTTCCATAAATACCATTTATGCGCTGCATAAATTAGATAAATTGCTTCTTTTTCATTTTGTCTATCATTAGTTTATAGAATACGTAGTTATTTCATAGAATAACCAGTTAAAGTGTCAAATTAATAACATATTACGCACTTGAACGGACACGATCAGGAATTTCATGGAATAACTAAGTATAAAATAACTGCATTATATACTTTAACGGTAACATATACACTAAAATTTCGCAAACCACGGGGACCATCAAGGTTCAAATTCAACCACTGAAATTTTATTCTTGAGCGCAAATTTATTGGGATGAAACATATGATTAAAACAATTTTTGTATTACATTACAATAAATATTAAAAAGTAAGCTGTTGCCGTTTTTGATAGATACTACGTTAAAAAGACGTATCAAAAGCTCCAGTTTCAATTTATGACATTATTCCAAACAGATGCGTGTTGAAATGTTGAAATTACTTTCTCGTTCCGCCGAAAGAAGTATGTAATTGATTTCCATTTGAAATCATACATTGCTCTTTCTACGTGAAAAACTCATTGTAGTGCTTCAATCTTGAAAAAAGCCCGTAAAAGGTCCCCTAAGACATTTTCCCCGCATACGTTTGGAAACTCGAAGGGCCTCAATTAGATAGAAAAAGAGCTAGAAACAATTTCAAGTGAGTGAAAATTTATTTCTATTTACACTTTCATTGGATATAGTTAGCGTGAAGCAATTTATAAGTATAATATTATGACTTGCCATTTCTCGCTTGAGTGTTAAGAAAAAAGTTCTTGAATTGAATTTTACTATAGAGGCTTTGCAGGTAATTATGGGCATTTAAAATACTTCTCTTTTGATTATGTTTTCAGGACTTTAATTATGTACAACTAGCAAAAATACCCGGCGTTGCCTGGGTCAATAACAATTGTGAGAAACAATCGCTACTTTCATTCATTTTTTATTTTTAACTAAAAGAACTCAAAACACAACGCTTTGACGTGGTTAAAATTGAGGTTCTTTACCCATAAAAGTAAAATAGCAATAAGTATAAAGGACGAGATAGTATTCCGTTAGAAACGAAAGCACGACATTTAAGCATATAAAAATTTGAAACATTTCCAAAATATGAACTAACAAAAACAAAGATCACTAAAAAAACCGTGCGCTTTATCTTTAAAAAAAATTAGTATACACAAACACACGCACACACAAAAAGAAGGTCTCTACTATGTTTCCCTAAGTGTTCAAAAAGTAGTTTCCGAATATTTAAATGACTTTAAATTCATGTTTGCTCCTGAGAAGCCTTGATTCAAAATTTTCATTACAATTACTATTAATATTGCTGTTGTAAGGCAACGAATTTTTGTAACAATTGGTTTAATATTTCATCATTTAATAGGGAAATTACATGAAATTTACTATTTTCCATCATAACTTTCTTGAACTAAATTTTTTAGGAATAAATTATAGCCTAAGTTGCTTCCCGATAATGTAGCTATCTATGGTGAAAAAATGGTTAAAATCCGTCCAGTAGTTTTGAAAATTACCCCGGACATTCTTACATACAGAAGTAGCCATTTATGTATATAGATGAGGATGCAATTCCTAAGAAAGTAATAAATGTCATGCTTGCTCCAGAGAAGCTTTGATTCAAAATTTTCATTATGATTACTTTTAATATTGTTGTTGTAAGGCAACGAATTTTCGTAACAATGGGTTTCATATTTAATCATTTAATGGGGAGATTACATGGCATTTACTGTTTTCCAAGTTTTTTAGGAATAAATTATAGCCTAAGTTGCTCCCTGATAATGTAGGTCTTAATGTAGGTGATAATCTATGGCGAAAAAATGGTTGAAATCGGTCCAGTAGTTTTGAAGAGTACCCCGGACATACATACATACAGAAGTAGCCATTTATGTATAAAGATTATTCTTTTCTGTTTTTTTTCCCCCTACATTGGAGGTTTATACGAAAATATATCGAATTGCGGCAGCCGGGAAACCACTTGCCGAACCCAGTGCTTGTACAATGTCTATGCGGAATGGAAATATGGGCTGGGACAATGATTATACAGATATACTGTTCGACTATAGAACCTTTATAACGTTAAAACTTAAACGTATTTAATAAAACTATGTTAAAATTTCGAGTGCTGGGCGACCACTAGTTATTATTATAGCAATAATGAATTATTTAAAAGACCTTATTTTAAATTAAGTAAAAACAAAGGAATAAGTAGCTGATGAATGCATTTGAAATGCAAAACATTGAAATATGAAGAAATATTAATAGGAATCATTTCGTAACACGTTTTGTTTTTTCCTATGAATAATATAAAAACTATAATGATATATTTAATGCTGAAAGTTAACTGATGAGAGGCCGAACCGTACGACTCGTGAGAAGTAAAAGACCAACGCAAATTTGTTTTTCCCTCTCTAAACGCACTCTTAAAAATCCTATAAAAAGGTGAGATTTGGTGGAGCAACGCTCAAATGACGCATATTGAAATGATTAAGGTTTCAAATGCGAAGTGTCTTTGGAATTGTTAAAATCATTGGTCTTCTGTGGATTTGTCAGGATTATAGATCTATTATAGATCCAGCCGATTTGTATAATTTTTTGATGAATGAATAGAACTTAGTGTTTAAATATATATATATTTTTTTTAAATAAAATAATAACGATTGAAAAAACGTCCGAATGTTAGAACTTTCCGAATTTCGGATGCCTGAATCAGGGACTTTCTACTGCAATGCAATGTTTTATCCCACGACAAATACAAGAGTTTTGGAAAAAAAAAATAAAAAAGGTCGTTTTCCGGCCAATATAATAAACAGAGACCTCGATGGATTGAAGAAACGAATAGAAACAAAAGCACCAGGAAGCGCTCAGTGACAAATGAATATAGAACGGATACCTACCGTGTGAAAAAGAAGGTGATGCTGCATTAAAAACTGAAGTCTCCAAAAGAATAGTTTACAGCTTATTTATCTTTGTAACACTTTTATGTTATTCTTTGCACAGAAAAAGAGGCGAAAATATGGAATGCAAAAACGTATGTGCGGTTGAATCGACTTTTTTTTTTATTTTGTTTGTTCTATGTTTAAACCTATGACACTGTTTTTTTGTAGTTACGATGACTTTAAATCGTAAACCGACAATGTCTGGAAACGTTGTTTCTGTCAGGTGCCATTACTCTCTGAAATCTCTCAGATGTTTTTTATTTCTAGTGTAGATTGACATCTCCGCGATGTCAGTCACACAAATGTCTTCACATCGGGACGTCATTGTTACTGCTGTTTCTAAATTTATCATCTACTGGTGTTATTCGTTCAATACCTATCAATTTATTATCGTCTGAAATGTTTTATATTTCTCTGCATTACTTAATTCGCAACCCCAGCGCTCGAATACGCTACCTTGCGGTAATTTACATAACTGCCGAAAAAACTAAAACATTGCGTTCCACGTATGTCTGTTGAGTAAACATAGGCAGTTTGTTATGAGTATTTATTAACGCATTCGATGTGTCTTGGATTGCTTTCAGCAATAGAAAGTGTTTTTTCCCTTAATGCTATTCTCGAGCTCCTCAAAATAATGATAGTCTTTATTATTTCCCTCTAAAAAGTGAGTTGACTGTCATAAATGGCGTGAAATCCTAAACAAAGAAAAACTCTGCATTAACAAACTTCGCATTTGCAAGTCTATTCGACCTTTTTTTTTTTTTGGAAGAGGATAACTTTATACAAGGTAAATTTTTTTATTGTTTTGTGTGAATTTGTAAGAATATGTTTTATTTTTTATCCTAAGCTCAAAAGAAGGATTGTATGCAGTATTATCGTAGAATGGAATGAAAAATGTTTAACGCTGAGAATTTTCTTCGCCAAAATAGTGCGATTATATTTTAGGGTTATAGTTTTAGTATTGTGCGAGCAAAGAAAACTTGCTTGGCGAGATTTTGCATGTAAGTTGTAAACCATTTTTATTTTTTATCATGTGTGGATTAAAATGGTAGAAAGATAACAGAATTCGATAAGTTTAAAGAAATAATGGAAGATCAATTAAAAAGAAAACTGATGATGCATGACAGAATTAAATCATAATTCAGAAATTAGAAACATACGAAACCGAATGTAAAACAATTAGCGCTAGCCAAACAAAACAAAGATCTTTCATCTTCCTCTTTTGATAACACTGATAAACAAAGGTTTATTTACATGAAATATTTATAGTGTTCATATGGCTACAATAAAAATATAGTTTTATCAAGAATTGATAAATTTTGAAATTGACATCGTGGAAATGGCTGCTTACAACTACGAACTAGGAAATTTGTATTAATTTCTAATGTTTAGTAATGCTTCTTGAATTCTCATTTCTTTTTACATGGGCCAGAATATCCATAAGACTTTGAAAATTGATTTAAAAAGAATAAAACAAAAAACTCTTGCATACAAACAAAAATTACTAGGCTTATTAGCATTTTCTACGCTACGGCGTGCGTTTGTTTTAGTTTTTTCGTCCGCCATTAGACAGTGACTGCAGTGCCCCCTATAGTGCGTTGGAGTTGCGAATTTAATTAGCGCCGCGCTACTTCTTGTTTCTTTTGGAATGGCAACGCTTGAGTTTAACTTAAATAATGCAAACAAATATAAAACATCGCAGACGATAATAAATTGATAAATATTAAATGTAAAGTACAGCAGACGAAAAATTTACAAATAACATTAGCCCTTATAGACTGTGGGACGAAAGCATAAAAGATGCTTAAAAACATGGTTTCGTTTGCCAACTTCGGGGACTACGAAAAGGGATATTTTTCTGAATCCTTAGTGTCTACAGATGAAAAAAAACCTAATGTTCACAAAAAAATAGTGTCTCATAATTTTTTTACAGACCATTAAAGATACATGAAAAGGAGTGAAACTGGCAAGCAAGAGGCAGACAAATTTTAAATACATAAAAAATATTATACATGTACATTTAAAATATTATGCATGTACGTTAAAAACATTATGTATATACATCAAAAAATAATTTTTTTCCAAGAAGCAAACTCTTCATTCTGAAGTATCATCGTCAGAATCACTGAATTCATTTATCCTGTTTTTGCGTATGGAGTTATTTTCCTCCTGAGAGTTTATACAGCTACAGTCACTAGAGGAAAATAATGTGCATGAACAATTTTACGTCTTGCATGTACTACATCTCTACGAAGAACACCGAGTTTTTCGGGCATGTACAGGAGACTAGTTTTTGAACATTATCTGATGCAATAGAAATAGTGCTAAATTGTATTTCAATACGGCCCGCATTTATAGTCCATCCAATGTTCTGATGCATTGATTAAATCAGTGGTGCTCAACCTACAGCCCGTGGATCAAATGATGACCCATGTGCCCGTCGTTGTATTCAGTGTTAAAAAACGAAAAATATATTCTAAAACCTTCCAAAAATACTAGTAATCTTCTTTCGGTGTTATGAATTTTGGAGTCAAGTAGTCATAAATTGATTTCTGAAACACAGATGCAATAAAATAAGCATGTAGTAATTAAGACAGCAATTTTGGTTTGTAATTGTCTTTTGTTTCCCTTGATTTCCCATGCTATCTAGAAAAACTTAAATCATATAAATAAATTTGATATTTGTTCTGGTCCACGAGATTCCTATTAATGTGAGTTGTCGCCCGCAGGTAAAAAAAAAAAGGATATTCACCACTGGATTAAATTATTCAAGCATCAGCAATGAATATTTGCTTGATAGTTAGTGCACAAACGAGGGGATAGGGTAAGAGTCACAGTTCGGAATTGGTTCTTTTTCACTCCAGCTCCGCAGCCCTGGTAAAAACATTTGCGCTTTAAATTCATTTCATTTTGATTCAGTCATATTAATCTCTGACTTTCATCAATGTTAAGTCTATGAGATATGATCTTTCTACATTTATTAATAACTTTCATTTTTATTTCTTGTCACCAAAAATTTAAGAATGTATTCAGAATCTACTCCATTTTGTCAATTTTTGGTGACATAAAATATTTTTTCGCGTTGTCGTTAATGTTAAAAAAAATTTAATTGTTGAAAAATTGCCCTTAAATGGCTAATTAAAAAATTTTTTGTAAAAATATTCTCATCAAGAGCTTTTTCCAACTAAGTTTTTCTTAAACAAATCCGTCTTTAAGTTCGCATTTTATATTTGCCTTAAATTTTTCCCGCAAGCGCTAATATAAAATGCTTTGAACTGTTCAAAATTGAACGAAAAAATATTCAAATCAAAAAATGAAATACCGGAATGAGGTGTCATCGGGAAGATCTTTAAAAAAAAAAAAAAAAAAAAAAAAAAAAAAAAAAAAAAAAAAAAAAAAACACGACTTCCTTTTACTCCAATTTAATGTAATTTTTCCATTATTGGCAATTTTAATGTGATTCAATAGTTTACTCTCTGAATATCACCAACAGTGGCGAAAGAAACCAGATTTTAAAAAAAATCGCCAAATTTGTAGACTTGGCGACCAAAAGACTGGCGATATATTGCCAAGTGTCCTCCAAATTATAACACCACTTGAGTTTACACCGAAATCAACAATGATTTCCTCCAAAAAAGTGGCAAAAGACTCCTTTAGAAACACCAGAATGCAACCAAAAGGGAAGGTGCGCAACTAGACCCCACTAGGAGTCTACGTACCAAAGTTCAACTTTCTAGAACATACCGCTCTTGAGTTATGCGACATACATACGCACATCCGCACATGCGCACATACATACGTACGTACGGACGTCACGAGAAAACTCGCTGTAATTATCTCGGGAATCGTCAAAATGGATATTTCGTGTGTCTAGGCACTTATCCACGTGAGGTTGAGTCGAAAAAAAAAACTCAACATTCATTCGGGGCTGAGCAAAATGGAAATTGAGGTAATTTTTGAGTGAAATTTTTTTTCGCGAATACAATACTTCCTTTTTTGTAAAAGGAAGTAAAAAAGTTTGTTTGAATCGAACGATTTGTTATTTTTTTTTGGGGGGGGGGAGCACATAGGTTGACCGACAGACACATATTTTCCCCATCTCAAACCCCTACTTTTGAATTTGATATTTATTTAAATATTTTATCTATTTTTTTGACTTATTTTTTGTACTAAGCAATATTTTTACGATACATTAACCTTAGCACAGTAAACCACCTTTTACGTCCTTTTTTATCTTATATTACTTTGACGAGAAAGTAGGCTAAAAATGAGCTCAAAATATCGTCTGTAATCAAAAAGCAATATTATTAAAAAAGGAAAAGATAAAACATCGTGATATGAAATATACTTTTTAGTTTTTAATTTATCGTCTGTTAATGTTTAATTTTATAATATTTTTTAAAACATCGATGGCATCTTGTTAGAGTTGTTTATGTTCTTAAGATTTTGTAGGTCAATTATTGCTATTCGGTGATTCATCAATATCTTTTTTGTGAAGTAAAGTGCCTTCTAATTTTTTGTACTTAACAATGTCTATGTGCGCTGGCTATAGTGTAATAAACGAAATCTTGAGATGAAGATCATTCAGAGCTGCGGATTGATACAATTTTTGATTTCCTTTTAGTTACAAAATTACTAAGCGAAAGTAAGTAATTTAAAACGTATTAATATATTTCGCAACGAAAAATTGAGCAAAACAGTCAAATTTCGGTTGGAAAACTGTTTATTAAATTTTTAGATTATAAATATTGTGTTTAATAGCCGCATCTAGAGACAAATTTTTTTGTGTAAGTGCTAACAGTCCACGGAACATAGTTCCTATTTCAATTACTAATTAAAACTTAATGAGACAATTCCAGCGTGTGAACATTGAATTTTCTATTGAGTTCATCATCTTTATTACTAACTAGTGATACCCGCACGACTTTGCCCGTAATAGAAAAATCAAAAGGTCTTTTGGTTCGCCTGTATATTTACAAATAATGTATGGTGAATTTTCTCGCCAGTTGGTTTGTACCTATCTTACGGTTCCACGTTATGATAATTTCGTATCTCGCCAATAGGCTTGTGCCCATGTTACGGTTCCACGTTATGATAATTTCGTAATTTACTCGTCCATTTTATTTTTTTTTTTCTTAAAATTGGAATAGAAAAAAAACCACATCGAATTTTCGAAAAATCGCTTCGAGGTGCACACCCCCATGCTACATACTAACTTTGTGCCAAATTTCATGAAAATCGGCAGAACGGTTTAGGCGCTATGCGCGTCACAGACATCCTACAGACATCCAGACATCCTCCAGACAGAGAGACTTTCAGCTTTATTATTAGTAAAGATAAAGATAATAAAGCAGAAAGTCTCTCTGTCCGGAGGATGTCTGATGTCTGTAGGATGTCTGTGACGCGCATAGCGCCTAAACCGTTCGGCCGATTTTCATGAAATTTGGCACAAAGTTAGTATGTAGCATGGGGGTGCGCACCTCGAAGCGATTTTGCGAAAATTCGATGTGGTTCTTTTTTTATTCCAATTTTGAGAAAAAAACTATCATAAATTACGAAATTATCATAACGTGGAACCGTAACATGGGCAGAAGCCAATTGGCGAGATACGAAATTATCATAACGTGGAACTGTAACGTCGGTACAAGCCAATTGGCGAGAACATTCACCATACATTATTTGTAAAAATGCAAGCGAACCAAAAGACCTTTAATTTTTCTATTACGGGCGAAGCCGTGCGGGTGCCACTAGTTTATAATAGATTTCAAGCAAGTTCACGTAGTCCCTAAGATTGGTAAACGAACTTGAACGATATTTGCACTCGGCCCATAGACTATTAAAGTAAATGTATAAAAATGGGGTTGTTTCCTTCAGCCAAAAATAGTACTTTTTGTCACTGAAATTGGTGGAATAAGCAAAAAAAAAAAACATGGACTCAGAAAATACTTTTATTTTCCCAACAGTTATTTCTTAATTAATTTTTTAAAATGTCTGATTCTTCAAACAAGGCGTGGTGTGGTCTTTATTGACCGCACAAATTATGAACTGTGGTGCATCTTTCTACCACATTTCCACGTTATGATAATTAAGAAGCAAATTACAATTGCGCTCTACGCTTGCTATCAACCATATCGTTGCCAATACATGTGAGTAAAGATGCGAATTAAATATTTTAGACCGTGAATGGCAACACTGAATGACATTTCATCATTTGTGATGTTATTGGCAGAAGCGTTAAACGATGAAAGAGCACCGATTTAAGTAATTTTTTTAAGATATTAAACTTAAAGAAATTATTTAATAAATGGGCAGATTATATGTTTTTAAGCATGCTCTTTCAGAAAAAAATACTTTTAAAATTTTGGAAACGACCCCATTCTCAACAGTCTCTAGTGTCCGTTAATTCGCAACTCCAATGAACTATAGAGGGCACTGCAGTCACTGTCTAATGGCGGACGAAAAAACTAAAACAAACGCACGTGGTAACGAAGAAAATACTAATAAGTCTAGTAAATTGTGTTCGTATGCATGATTTTTTCTCTTTATTCTTTTTAAATTAATTTTCAAAGTCTTGTGGATATTCTGGCTCACGTAGAAAGAAATGAAAATTGAAGAAGCATTACTAAACGTCAAACATTAATGCAAACTACGTAGTTCGTAGTTCTAAGCAGCCATTTCAACAATGTTGAATTCGATATTTATTAATTCTTGATAAAACTAAATAATAATTGTGGCCTGACAAGAATAACAATTAATACTAGAAAATTTAATATGACATTACAAATTATTATCCAAAGAAGATGATACTTCTTTCCCTTGCTTGGCTAGCGCTTATTGTTTTGCATTTGGAGCTGAGTTATTTCTCTCAAATTCCCGAATCGGTTAATTTAAAATTTTTCTGTTTCGATGTTTCTAATTTCTGAGTTACGATTTAATTATGTCATGTTATGCAAATCATCAACAAAATTCTCACGGAAATATGGTAGTAGTTTTCTTTTCAGTTGAATGACCATTATTTCTTTTAACTTATCGAATTCTGTAATCTTACTACCATTTTATTCCACTCATGATAAAAATTAAAAATGGTTTAACTAAAAACGCGAAATCTCGCCAAGGTTACTTTGCTCGCACAATATTAAAACTATAACCCTAAACAAATTTGGCGAAACCTTTCAGCTGAGAATAAAAGGAATAAAGTAAATTCTTTCTCGGACATTTTTCATTTTGTTCTACGATAATATATTCAAGAAAATATTTTGCATACTGTCCATTCCAACTGAATGCTGCTGTAAAATATGGTTAGTTAAATTCATTTAAGATTTAAAAAAAACCCATATTCTTACAAATTCATACAAAACAATAAAATTTTTCACCTTGCATAACGTTATCCAAGTTTTTTAATCCAGAGTTTTCGCTTTAACCATTTCTCAATCAACTCACATTTTAGAAGGAAATAAGGAAAACTAACATTATTCTGAGAAGTTTGAGAATACTACTAAGAGACGATACAATTTCTGTATCTGAAAGCTACAGAAATCGAACTAAGACACATCGATTGCGTTAATAAATACTCAGAACAAACTGCCTGTGTTTACGTCAACAGACACACATGGAACCAGGGCTGTGGAGTCGGAGTCGGAGTCGAAGAGTCGGAGTCGGACTGATTTTGGGATAAAGGAGTCGGAGTCGTTAGAAAACATGCCGACTCCGACTCCGAGCTTCTTTTTTTCTTTCCTTTTCACTGACTCTCCTTGCATTTTTTAAAAACTGATTACCAATTGGTTCGATTACATGTATAAAAAGATACTAATGAGAAAATAACTGCCATCATGGCAATCAGCTAGCTTGAATGCTTACCGAACTTTCTGTAGCCGTCCCCTAATTTGCTTGCTTAACTAATAGCAACTGTCAGCAAATGGTTTTGTTGCCTAACATTTTCAAGTAATCACTTTCAAATAAAAACGAAATATAGTGTTTTGTTCGATCTCACTTATAAAATAGTAAAAGAAACGTAACAAATTAGTAAGTCGACACCCGTAGCTAAGGTTGAAACGTTTAAATGTGATCGGCAAATTCAAAGAAGTTCTGGCGCGAAAGCACGAATCCAAAAGATTCGATGAAATAATCTAATGTTTTTTTCTTTATTAAGACTATTTCTGTAAGCTTGGTTCTCACTAAAAAGTATGGAACAAAATCCATCCACTATAATAGTAAAATCTGTTCGCGTCCGTCTGTCTGTCTGTCTGTCTGAAGATCGATCTTCTCGAGAACCACTGCGAATCGAGAGTCAAACGAGATACCGATCAATTCGAAATTTTCCAAAGAAAACAATAGGACCAATCTCATAATTGTACGACTTTAATTAGTGGAGATATTAATTAAAACGTTAATTAACATAACGCTATTCAGGAATTTTTATTTCTTTCCTGTTGCCATTTTGCATATGGGTGAGCAAATAAAATTCTAATAATTGTGTCAAAAAAGATTTTTTTGGCTGCTGTCCAAATCTTAAAACAACGTTTCCATCTAGAATTTCATTTTTAATTAGTTTAAAATTGGTTGCTCTATTCGGACATTTATCGTCTGTCCTTTCTTATTTTTTCACATTCAACGTTCTTAACTCTTTTCAGCATATGAAAAATGTTTCTTTAGTAATGTTTATTGATTGAAGTGTAAGTTTATCATTCATCGGCCTCATATTTGGGTACATTTAGGATGTGCGACTAATTATGTTTATTTTGTTGGACTTTTTTCCGTCACATGGGTGAGTTTTCGAATTGTAATAAATCTCTTTTTCCTTCCTGTTTCGATTTTTGCAATACAGTTTGTATCGTTAAAAGAACACGTTAAATTAAGATTGTTTGGGTTTCTTTAAGTGAAACAGAGTTGAACAAAAAAGATTGTTTTTCAGGATTTTAACTAAAGCTTAATTGGAATCTGATGGCTTGATATTAAAATAATGCTTATTGGTATTTAATAAGTCTTGGTGCTTTAGTTTCACGTAATCAACAAAAAAGTGTGTGTCATTTTATGTAAAAAGCTGATTGTAATTGTACATAAATATTTCAGATATATTCTATCAGATTTAATTCAGTTTAAAGTGAGCACATATTATAGTTGAGAATGCATATATTTTCATCTTTTGTGCTAATTGAAAATACTCATAACTTGTATTATTGATAAATATGATTAACGTTAAAGAGGTTTTTGCCAAAAATATGCTCTACTGGTGTTTTGCAAACCTTGCATTACGCGTAATTATTTACTCCTTAGCGCTTTAGAAACTGATGTCAGAATAATACAAAAACATCAATTGAACAGCTCCTTCATTTTTTAAGTAGCCCGTGCAACGCCGGGCACGCAGGCTAGTAAGTAAATGATTTCTTGATTACAACACTCAAGAATTGCAGTTAATCTTAAAATCTTCATATTTAGGTTAATTCTAAAGCAGCCAATAAAATTTAAATTAAAAATTTAACGAAGAAGAAATAGAGGTATAGTAAAAGCTATTCGTACAAATTTGTATACCGCCGCGTTTTATGTAAAATTAGCTCCTGACGTATATGTGCCCTATTTTCGTTGAAATTTTATTGATGAAATATAATTTAAAATATATTCGTGAAAATTTTCAGAATTAAAGTATTTATATTTTTTTATAAACTCTGAAATTAACTTTGGGTGTCATCTACCAGATGGGTGTCACCCGGGGCAAACCACCCCCTCTCAAGAACTTAGATTTAGAAAAAAAGGTTTTTTTTCTCTCAAGTTACAGCTTTCAAAAATTGAAAGCACACTATTTGATCAATATCTATTTGTTAAACATTAAAGGGGGGAAAATTACAGATAATCCTTTTTAAAATTTTTAAAAGGGATTTTTAAGTCATCTCACTTTTTAACTCGTAACTATTGGAAAGTTTGATTTTTAAATTGAATTTCTAACGTTGTATGGCACCTTGGATTTACAATAAAACATAAAATGCGAAATTTTCATAAAAAGGAATTAATATTTCAATCTGTGTTAAGAGGTTTTCCCCCTTCCCTTGAATAGAGAGAGGGAATTGAAAAAATAATTAAAAAAATTAAAAAAAAATTGGAGTCGGAGTCGGAGTTGGAGTCGGAGTCGGGCGTTTCAAAATCCAGGAGTCGGAGTCGGCCATTTTCTTTCCGACTCCGCAGCCCTGCATGGAACGCAACGTGGCAAAGTTTTAGTTTTTCCGGCAGTTTTGTAAATCACAGCAAGGTAGCGTATTCGAGCGCTGGAGTTGCGAATTACGAAACATATTTCGTTTCTTTGTAAAATAAACATTTTACAAAGACGAAATTAAAATTTTGAATTCATTAACCTGAAATAAAAGGGTAGTTTAACAGTTTGAAGAAGAGAAAAAAATGCTTGTCTTTTTTTTAAAAAAAAAAAGAAAAAAAAACTCCTTTTAGAACTAAAATTCACACACAAAAAAAAGATGAAGGAAGAAAAGAATGTACTTTACAGCTATTTTTTTAAAGGATTAAATCAATAAACTTTTTTTTTTTTTTCTTTCTTAACATATTCATTCTTTTGCATTTGCGTAAAAATATCCAAATCTTCTGCTGACCCCTTAACAAGCTTATTATTTTCAAGAAAATTGTCATTAAAAGTGACTTCTTATTTTTCCAAGAAAATTATATAAATCAAGATGTTTGTACAATACACGCATTTATTTTTGATTTTTGGATTGAACTTTGCACCTTGAACTTAACCCGGAATTATCACGGTTACTAAAAATGGGAGACGAAAGTTTAGTCCGTTGTTTTGGCGGCAAGGGGTTAAAAATACAAACAACCTCTATCTAACAAAACGCCTAAACAAAATTTTGCTTTTCTCTAGCACTCTTTAACGCTTGAGGGGAAAAAACTAAGGTTTCCAAATGCAAATTACCATAATACAATTGACTGTTGTAAACAAATTCGGCATAGAATAGGTAACCTTCAAAAAATGTAAAGCAAATATGCAAAAAATTATCTTATTTTTCCCCGAATATTTATTCCGTAATTTCTCGAAGAAATAAAAGTTGAATTAATAACACAATTTTCTGAGGAAAAATTCTCAAGAAATGTAGATGTTGAAAGAATCTAATTCATTCAAATCTTCATGATCAAATCGAACGTACAACATTTGTAGGCAGATTTCAAAAGTTGTTTTTGTGAATAACAAAATTCTTTGTTCATGAAAATCAACGGTTTCGCGGAAATTTAAGCCGATGCACAAAAACTGCTTTGCATACTTCAGTAACAGTTCCTTGAGTAGTTTTGTTAATTTGAACGGAATCTAGAAGCAAAATATTTGCCTTCGGGTGTGACAAATATTACATAAACGAATCAAACAACAACAAACAGGAAAGGAGATTATGCTCCAGCTTATAGGACGCTGACAAAAACATACGTCCTTCTTAATCCTGATTATTGAGAATTAACTGCGAAAAAAATGGTGTAAACTCGGAGAAGCTGCTTAAGTGTGGTCAATTACGTGTGACGAGGTAACCACTTAGAAAAGTGTTACAAAGAGATTCTTTCATAGAACTGTACGTTTGAATGCGTACTTCGAGGTCAGCTGTTTAGTTGATCTAAACTTGGCTAAGCATGAATTGAAATCGACCCTTGCGTAAGATGTTGTTCCAAATGTGTAGGTTCTCTTCACTGATTGTGTGTGTGTGTTTTTTTTTTTTTTTTTTTTTCGGGAATTCCTTCCGGTGTCGAAGAAAGATTTAAAATGCTTTGAATCCTCAATTGAAACAATGTTTCTCGGTGGTTTATTCTCCCTAACTAATGTTGTATTCATGCTGCGTAGTACTTAGTTTAAGTAATTCTTTTGAAGATATACGCCGTTAGCGTGAAGAAGCAATTGCACATTTTGCTAATTCGGGGCAGTGTGTGGCTGCTATCAGCTCTCACGAACCCTGCAAACCCTGAGAGATTTTGTTTTTATTTTATTTATTTATTTTTGTGTGTTGATTACCGTCTTATACGCAACTAGTTGAATTGACAGTCGTTGCACGGTCTACCTCAAAAATATACGTATATTCAGCGTTCCAAGCATTTTATATAATGCTATAAATTTTCCCGTTTTCATTACATTTCTTATTGTTGCTCCACTCCTATTAGTCAAAGCGCGACGTTATATAGCCTATAGCCTTCCTCAATAAATGGACTATTCAACACAAAAAGAATTTTTCAATTCGAACCAGTAGTTCCTGAGATTCGCGCGTTCAAACAAACTCTTCAGGTTTTTATTATTAGTATAGAGTTGAATTGTAAATATGACTCGCTTTTTTGACCCGCGGACCGGCAAAGCTTTTGAAAAAAAAAAGTCGCGACTAGTGGTGCTTTTTTTTTTTTTCACACACACACAAAAAAAAAAAGACAAGTACAAAAATAAATTACAAAATGCATTTAAGAGATGCCGTACAGAATACTATTTTTATTATTATGGAGTTTTTTGTTTTTGAGTAAGGAACATTTTTCAACGTGGACGAGCAAAATCACTGAGGACCGTTAAAACTTTTCTGCGGACCGGCTACGGTTCGCAGAACCACTGGTTGAGAATAGCTGCTCTACACTATTAAATTGGAAAAAAAGAGACTAGCTTGTTATGAAATTTCTTGAACAAACTACCAATGACGAATTGCACTCAAAGCTATTGAGGATTGATACTTTTAATGATACAATATGTTTTCTTGTACATACAGATAACAAGAGGCAAACATATAAATTTAAGACATTAATATTGTTTTTTACTAAGGGCACATTGTTTGATCAATCAAAGCGTAAGTGATTCAGGATAGCTAAAAAACCGCTGGATAGATCAGACGAATGACAGTCCTGGTGCATCCCTAGAAAGAGTGGCATATTAAGATTATTAAAATCTTAAAAGTCACGAACAGAAATTCCATTACTGTGAATTTACTTCCAGAGAGGTCAACTTTCGTTACATAACTTGCGATTTCAACAGAAGGGCGCGGCGGGCAACAATGGAAATCCAATTTCAATAAGTTTCGGTATCTATAATAAAGAGATAGCTTCGCGTGAATGGACGGCCAGTTTCCTTTGAGACAAGTTGCTAATGCTGCTTTCCGTTAAATTGCATGATAAGCGGTATTGTTCCGATGTAAGGTGTGTATGGGGGAGGAGAAGAAAAAAAAAGTTGGAATACGAGTTTTTCTTCTTGTTTGAGTTTGGTCTTTCCTCTCGCATTGGGCGTTGTCGTTGTACTTCCTGTTATTGAGAGGAAATTCATTGTCTTCGGAATCACCAAGATTTTATTCTTATTTGTAGATTTGTGGCATCTATTTGTATGATATGTAAAAGGTTTCTAAGTAGGTTTCAGCTAGAGTTTTATTTGCTTTTTGTAAAATTTTAACGCATTAATCGCATCATTAATAGGGCGGTGTTCGTTGTAGGGAAATTTACTTATATAATTCATGGAGCAGGCTCAAATTATTCAGTGTTTTTAAAAGTTTGGGAGTCCTACTGAATGAAGAAATTTAAGTTAACGAACATAGCAAACCTAAACATTGAAGAAACATGACATGAAACTTAAGAATAATTCCATCTCTCTGGAACTATAACTTCATTAGCGGTGAACGGTGAGGCTATAGTTCCATGATAAAGTAAATATTAAAACAGTAAATAAATTTTTGTAGAAAGGAGGCAAAAACATTACAAAAAAATTTGAGGCATAAGGTCAACACATTAATAGTGGTATGGTCACTTCAGGGCTTACATTTCAAAAAATAGGATTCTAGGTCTCCCAATGGATTCAAAAGTACATCAAACTTGCAGGAGGACTTACCTACTGCACGTTTGAATTCATTGAGAAACCTGGAATCCTATTTTTTCAAATGTAAACATTAATGTTGCCACTACTGAAGCACTATTAAACAGGGTCACTACTGGTATGTTTACTTTATATAAAATATTAAAATTTGAGATCACTTTTATTTGAATAACATGAAACTAAAATGTGGAAAAATTTATATGTTACCGTTAAAGTATGAAATCCGTTATTTTATAGAATACCCAGTTATTTCATGGAATAACTGATCATGTCCGTTAAAGTGTAATCATTCTTGTATTTCATGGTTTAACTAGTTATTTCATAGAATAACGATCTGCAACCGGTTAAAGTGTAAAATAATCGATATCATATATCTTGCACGACAAAGACATTTACCTTCCACCCCAAACCACTTCCAAAAATGTTCGTGTAAAACCCAGTGTGTTAAAAAAAAAAAATGTTTTTGTTTTAGAAACAATGTTCTTTGTAATTCTAAGTGTTATTTTATTAATCCTTGTTGTAACAAATGATTTTATGGTACGTTTCCATAAATATCATTTATACGCTGCATATAAGTTGCTTCTTTTTCATTTTATTTGTTAACCGACTTCAAAAAGGAGGCGGTTATCAGTTCATACCGTATGTATGTTTTTTTTTTTTTTTTTTTTTTGTCCACTCATAGCGTCTCACCTAGTGAACCGATTTTGATGATTCTTTTTTTAATGGATAGAGGATGGCTCAACTTAGGTCCCATTACTTTGTTTGACCATATTTGTTCTTTAGAAAAAAAGTTATGGGCAAAAAACAGTAAATTTCCCTATTAAATGATTAAAATGATATTGTAGCGAAGTTCGCACTTTTCATCCGTGGATAACGGTGGCTCAGTGGTAGAATTCTCGTCTCCCGCACAAGCGACCCGGGTTCAAATCCCGTCTAGGACAAAGTGAATTTTACTAAAATTTCGTTTGTACTGTTTCCCGTATTTTCTCGAATGTTCTATTAATTCCTGTATCTTTTCAAGTCTGAAAAGTTCCAGCAGTTTTTCAAGTTGTATATAAGGAGATGTAACGTTCATTCGTGGTTCTGAATAAAGATCTCGAGTTGAGACTAGCGAGTAGTCGCTTCATTTGGCTTTCACATTGTCTTCGCTATCTTCATCTACGCGACAATATAAAACTCATTGTTATAAAAAAGTTTGGTGCCATATAACTGTAACATTAATAGTAATTGTAATGATAATTTTGAATAAAGGCTTTTCTAAAGCAATACAGTGATATAGAGCCGCACTTCTTACTAGTTAACTTTTTACTTTTACTGAAATATCTACATTTACACTAAAAAGAATGAAATAAAAAAATTTTGAAAAAAAAAGTAGAACCGACTTCAAAATTGCTCTAAAAAGTGAAAAATAATTTTATTCTTTAAACACCATCGATAATACTTTTAAACATAATTTTTGAAGTTAGCGCAAAAACAAAAAGTAAAATTCATTGTAACCATGCTTCGTTCATATTTTTATCAAAAAATCATCCAAACTTAGGAACGAAACATTTATATCGTTACTCAAATATGCTGCCATCAATGCGTAATGCATGTGGTAGTGAAGAAACTGGACGTGTTTAAATTTATACTTGTAGTTGAGTTATGGATGTGAATGATTTTATCGATCGTTTTTGCGCCAACTTCAAAAATTATGTTTAAAAGTATTATCGATGGTGTTTAAAGAATAAAATTATTTTTCACTTTTTAGAGCAATTTCGAAGTCGGTTCTATTTTTTTTTTCAAAATTTTTTTATCTATCATTAGTTTATTTATAGAATACCTAGTTATTTCATTTTAGATAAATTGTTTATTTTAAACTTTAACTGTCTCTCATTAGTTAATTTATAGAATAACTAGTTAAAGTGTCAAATTAATAACATATTACACACTTTAACGGATGCGATCAGTTATTTCATGGAATAACTAGGTATTCTATAAAATAACTGCTTTATATACTTTAACGGTAACATATACACTATTATACTTGCAAACAAATATTTATCATTCAACCTGATGCTCAACGTTTTAATACAGATGGAAATTCAGTCTAAAATTTAAAAAGGAGAAAAATTCAGATTTTTATGAAGATACGCAACTTGGAACATTTTTATTCTTCTACTGCTACCATTGAAGACCAAAAACATTCAAAATCAAAAACATACACCTCAGTGGAGACTACTTCTCCCTTATGAAGCGGAAATTTTATTTTATACCCACCCTAAGAGCAAATTTTATAATTATGCATGAAGAGATTTCTTTTTTCCGTACTCTCTTTCCTCCTACTTG
This sequence comes from Uloborus diversus, assembly GCF_026930045.1. Taxonomy (NCBI): domain Eukaryota; kingdom Metazoa; phylum Arthropoda; class Arachnida; order Araneae; family Uloboridae; genus Uloborus; species Uloborus diversus. The sequence goes on along the minus strand of NC_072732.1, from coordinate 152,656,326 downwards.
AAAAATGCAACAAGAGCAACTGCATGAACAAAACCTCCAAAGTCTTTGTAATAACTTGTAACGCAGAAATATATATTATTCATTATATTCAAATAACTCAAGATCTATTGGCAGTGAAGCAAAACTGTCTCGATGTTTTTAATTTTTTTTGTTCATCCACTTTCTGTACGTTCAAGCTGAAATAGGTCATGATTGTAAAATTATGAATCTTTAAGGAATTAACTAGAAGCAGAAATTCAGCAACAGTTATAACATGAAATTAATTCCTTATTTCACTCTATTTCTCAATTCAGATTAGTCAGATCTAGGTCATTCATTTATTATGTAGCATAGCTACACTGAGAAAAGGAAATAAAAGTTCCCATTTACACTTTCTTATTGTGTATATTTCCGCAATTGCACGCAGTAACGAACTAAAAACTTTCAAATAAGCACGAATTCAACAGGTCAAAGTTTTCTCCTTCGTAGACAGTTACTGATTATGTTAACAGGTGAAATTGACCTTGAACCATCCGTTCCCAAGAGAGGTGGACGGATGTTAGAGAAACGCCCAACTTAAACCCTAAGCAGAATATATACTGCTTGAGCTCTCTTAAGCTGTAAATAATATACTCATGTCCAAAATTAAGGTCACAAACATAAACTATGCGAAAACTGAAAAAACTATTCACTGTGTTGGCTCGAAATTTGGCACAGATATTTTTACAATGGAAGAAAGAACATAGAAACCTAACAAAATTGAAAAGATTTAATTGGGAATTAAGAAATGGAATGTGTCAAAAAGTGTTAAAATATGAATCAGTGATAAAGCATTAGCATTTATTTCGGGATTGCTTGTCAAATATAGAGCGTGACCACCGTTCACTGCTATACAAGCTTCACAACGAGCTTTCATACTGTTTATGAAGGTGTCAATAAATGTGCTTGGGACAACAAGGCCCATTCTTCCAAAAGCTCATCTTTTATCTCTTGGGGGGTATTAAGAGGAGGGTTACGCTGTGCGATGCCTCCTCCCGGACCATTCCAAAGATATTCCACTTCAGTTGCTCCATCAACTTTTAGCACAGCAACACCACCGGATAATTTCGCTAAACCAATAGGAATGAGATCCGGAGACTTCGAGGGCCAGTCCATACGTCGAATATTCGCATCCTCAACATGTTTGTTGCCTTAATTTTGGACTTGAGTGTATTTGCCCGTAATTTATAGGTCCCATCTTGAATCTCCTTGAATGGAAAAATTACATTTCATCCTCTCAATTTAAAAGTGTTTTTAGCGTATTTCTTATCATGGTCCTTCGTCTAAATTTTACATATGATCTTAATACTGGTCAATGGAAAGAAGCATTACAAAATTTCAAATTTTTAGCTCATAACCTAATTAAATGTCTAAAACATCGATGTTTCAAGCATATTTGCTCATTTTAAACTTTATTGGGAAATCCAAAAATAAGGTTCGAATTGAACCGACGTGCCAAACCTCCATTTTTAAGCATGAAAGTACTTAAGACCCGAGTATGTGAAGCCTGTTCACTGTCATTTAATTTTTTGTTTGAATGATGCATTAATAAAATAATAAGGACATTAATTTTTGGATTCGATGTAAACAATAAAAATTTTAAGAGACTTTTAGATCAAACAACTTTCTACGGAACTAATTCCATAGGCGTCGGAGCCGGGGGAGCTGGGGGAGCTTGAGCTCCCCCTGGAATATTTCAGACCGGCTCAGCTCCCCCGGAAAAATTATCGCACAGCAGCTTTCTGTCGTACATTGTTTACCTCAAACCTGATTTCAAAAATGTGATCTGCCTTTTCTAAGAATTTCCACCTAATACGCAACAAAAGCAGGGGACAGACGAAGTGGTCAGTGCACTTGGGTCCACCTTCACCCTTTTTCTCTACACACCTCTTGATTCCCGGAAGAAAGATAAAAGAATTTTAGACAAGCTATCCTACCGGCTGCGGAAATGTGGGCTTTGCCCCGCGGCCAGCAAAAATCAGTACCAGTACCGAAAGGGGTTTGCTCCCCACCTTGAGCTCGTGTTTCGGGAGCGGCATCGCAGTTTAGTTCACATTCTAATTAGTTTTGCCTCGCATGCCGTTTTTTTGTCACGTTATCACAAAAAGGATAGTCAGTCAGTTTGGCATTTAAATATGAATAATATGGAAGGTGCTACAGACATAACTATAAAAAAAGGTTACTACGGTAAGCAACTTGTTCAAATCAAATGATTTCAACTTTCCAGAAACTTATCTTATTTTAAGATATCTGACTTCTTAAGACACAATGTAAAGAATTTCCAGCGGAGTCCTTTGAAACTGGTTGATTGAAATAACTTGCAAAATATAACGTGAAAGTTAAACTAAAAGACCAAGTGGTCGTGTTCTTTATTCATTGCAATTACCTACATAAAAAAAAAAAAAAAAAAAAAAAAAAATCGGGGAGGGGAAGGGGAGCATCCCCATTTACAAACAAATTTATTTATTTATTTTTTTTTTACTCCGTCGTTTATTTCTCTCTTTTATCATTTTTCACTCTTTCATAAAAAGTTAAGCCCCGAACAAAGAAAAATCTTTAAAAACTTCCCAAAAGTCTATGTAGTTTCAAAACAAGAAACAGTCCTAAACTAATTCTCGAGGGATCGTGAACGTACATATATTTCGGGTTTAAATTCTATGTTTCGATCAAAAGGTACCATCAGATCGCAAACATGTCATTGTTCGATGATCTATCGAAACCGAAAGTAATCTGTTGCCAGGTAGAGACCCTATAGCGCCCGAAATAGATATTATTCAAACAAATTTTTTATTTATTTTTGATGGGAAATATTATCAAAAAAACAACATAAATCAGTGGCGTACTCAAAAGTTACTTTTGTAGGCGCAAATCATTGCTGTGATAAAAAACGCAATTTTTAGAACTATCCCACTGTAAAAAATTAAAAAAAAAATGTACCCGTTACTTTGTTTCATTTTAAACAGTCAGGGATAGATTTTTTCATGAAGTTATAAAACTGCAAAGATAAATATCATTCAAAGAATACTAAAGGCACAGGAACACGACAGGAACAAAAATTCCCATAAATTAAAATTGGTGAAAAATCTTCACTATTATAATATTCCTAAAATCTTTCAATGATTATAACAACAATTACTACGTAAAAATCAGTTTAAAAAATGCGAATTCATTGAAATGAAAAATTTTAAATATAATACTTTACGAAGTTAGAGTCATTCAATTTTTTTGCTTTCCTAATTTACGATTTTTTTGTCACATACGGGAGATATTTTCATGCCATATTGGAGATATTTTCATGCCAAAATTGTAACTTTTCATTTATTATTTTTCATATATTAAAAAAACACCAACAATATTTTTTAGATTCTCTCAAAGACTTTTACTAAAATTTATCTGAACAATAAAATATATAACGAACACTTCATTTTTACACATTTCCAACGTTCTGGTTCTCAGAAAATAAGAGAGTCTTCTAAATGCTACGCTGCCGAAGTCCTCCCTTTCCTTCAAAATTATTACAGAGCGCCTAAAATTTTGTTTTCAGGACTGAGTTCCCTGTAAATATCCGAAAGAGAGTCTCTGAATACCTTGTTCTCCAACAACATGGGAAATTAAATAATATTCCCTTTTTGGGAATTCAATTTCAAAAAATTGCTCGGCGCCTAACCAGGGCCTGATTACCTCACAGGCCAATTAGACCTCGGCCTAATTGGCCTGGCCTGAGGGGCCCTATCTTTCTAAGGGGCCCCAAATTACTGAAAGAATTATGCATAACATTACAACTATACGAAAAAATTCCATGTATTTTTAAAAGTAATAATAAAAAAATAATGACATTTTATTTAGAAAAGAACTTCCTTAAAGGAGAATTTTTATTAATTCTGCCACTAGCGAATTTACCATGCCACAATTTCGAGTGCCCCGAAGGGGATTCGTGAATGCACATGATAAATAATTTACACAGTTCAGGACCCCGAAAATACATTCCGACAGGGCTAATAGAGTCTTCAGGGAGCCCTGAAATTATTGCAGGCTTAGGGACTCACATTTTGTTATTCGGGACCTGCCCCTAACGCTGACAAATATCACCCGCAGTCGCGTTTTTTAGACATTATAATTTCGAAAAAAAAAATAAGGAGAAGGAATCTCTGAACCTTTTCTGATAACATCATTGAAGAACGCTCCCTAGGACAACTTTGAAAAATTACCAGAGTAGAGCCCTAGTACAGCCTTTTTCCAGCGATTTTGAATCTTCAAATTCGAAATATTGAGAGGGAAATGTAAATCGATTTGAAAATTCGATCGAGGACAATCCCTTGAGTCATGTTACTAGTTTCACTAACGTCAACAAATATGGTATATAATCCGTTTTTAAGACATTAATTTCGAAAATTTTTCAGGGAAGTTTATTCGAACCTTTTCTCCCCTTAACATTCCAAAAATCGCCTAAAAACTCGTTTTTAGAACAAGAATTTTGAAATTTTCCCTTATACGCGCTCATCTTTGAGTACTGACCGATCCCCTTTCAAAACCAGTTTTATCACCTCATTATCTCCATATACAATGTATTTATTAAATACGATTGAAAATTTTGCTGGGTAAGAGAGAGAGAGAGATGGAGAGAGAAGCTTTGAGAAGCTAATTTCTTATGGGGAAAAATTTAAGTGCCTCCCCCCCCCCTTAAATTATTTTCTGGTTATGGCATAATGTGTCTCAGCTCCCCCTACTTCCACGAAGTTCCTACGCCTCTGACTAATTCCATGTTTTATTGTCCTTTCAGGTTCTACTTCTATTTCTTTCTGTACTCGTTTCCATATACGGACAAGGAAACGAATACCAGAGCTATGACTGGAGGCCTCTGCAACGCATTCGAAGTTATCCCAGCTACCCTTCTGAACCAGGCTACGCATCACAACCCGCTATTCCATCCCAACGTGAAAATCCTCGACTGTCATCCTATCAAGTAGACCAATATCCAGTGGGATACCAGAACAGCTACGGTTATGGAGATAACAGCGCCTTTTACGAAGATCTCTACAACTATAACCCCATACCAAAAAAAGAAAACTTCAACATTACTGTAGAAAAATACGGCGGCTTTGGTGGCACTGGAGATACCAGAGGATTTGGTGCGTATGAATCACCTAAAGACAATCAGTATGAGGAAGAATCGCCAAAGCCAGCAGTACCCGATGTCTACTCCGAATTGCTGAATTTAGGATCCAGTCGCAGCCGGTTCCATAGACACCGACCGCTACTTCGTCGCCCTCTGCCACCACCTCTATGAAACAATGGATACCAGATCGATTTTGCCAAAACCTAGCCAAGAATTTCGAAATTGTATACCAAAAACTCATTTGTGATGATGGTTTTCATAGGATTTGGGATGATATGAAGATTTTTTGGGTTTCTTAGATGGGTTTTGAGGAAAACTTATTAGTCGCATATGTTTATATGACACACGTGTGCACTAACAGATTCCGTCAATATTATTTATTTTAGTATCGATTACTGACATAAACTTTAAATACGGGTTGAAGTCTAAATCTCATCAGCTTTTTTTGTCAAGACTAATTTGTCTATTGTAAGAGAGGCAATTCGAAAAAACTCAAAAGAACATTTTTTGCTTTTATATTAGACTATTATAAATAAGCTAATCATAATTCTTTAATGTATGAGATGCGGTAATTTAAGAACAATCAAACGAAGGACGGTCAGATCCAGTAATAGCTCAGCATTTTAAATGTTTTGCTATAAACATTACCATTGTGTATTTGTCATAAAACAGTAACAATAAATCAAAAAGGTAGACATCAAAAATTTATGGAAATATATGTATCAATTTTTAAAACATTTTTATGTAAAGAAGCAATGTATGTGTTCATTTCTCAAGTACAATTTCAGCACATAAAGTGTATATTTTCCAGATATAAATTACAGTCATTTGTCTCTCTGAATAAAGATTCTTTTCAGAGTCTCATAATAAGTTTTATTTTATACAATTTTCTAAATTTGCAAGCGGCAGCACCATACTGCTTCACGCAGGTAACAAATATGTTCATCCAAAACCAAAACAACGTTTTTTGATTTTCAATAAACAGAAAACTCTGAAATACAATAAGGAACGAGCTGATGTGTGCATCACATGACTTCCTTTTTACTCCAATTTAATGTCAATTTCGCATTATTGGCAGTTTTAATGTGATTCAACAGTCTACTATCTAAATATCACCAACATTGGCCAAATTAAAACCAGATTTTAAAACAAAATTTAAAAATCGCCAAATTTATCGCCAAATTGGCACAAAACTTGGCGACCAAAAAACTGGCGATATATCGCCAAGTGTCCGCCAAATTATAACTCCACTTGAGTTTACATCCCCCCAAAAAGGGGCAAAAGACCCCTTTGGAGCATCCGAATGCAACCTAAAAGGGAGGTTCACCCCGGGTTGAAGCGGAAGGTGGATAAAAGGGGGATTGCAGCCGGGTTGATCGGAAGACCCGTTTTTGTCAAATCGTGGATTCTCCTTTACGTTCCCATCAGTCCATGTGCTTACGTTCCCATCATTGTACAACATAATTTTTTGTGTGTGTGTGTGTCTTTTTTATAGTTAAATTGAGCATTAAAAAGCATATTGCAGAACTTTTCTGAAAATAATTTGTAGCATAATGGGTTAATTACTTATCACAACTACACTGTGAATAATATTATACTTCAATATGAATCCTATTATTTCGTCTTTTTAATTTATTACTTGAATTTCATAAATTTAATCAAAAATAGCTTCTGACAAATGCAATAGCTTTTACTAATTTGGACTGGGGATCAGCATTGTGAGAACTATCATTAATCAGTAAATTGTGTAAAAATGTCTGGATCTTCTAAATCCATTTCTAAATTGAAATTTTTGCCTTTCGTGATTGTCAATATCATGGCCGCACTTAAGGGGTGGGTTTTTAGGGTTCCAACCCCCTCCAAAATTTTCACAACTGTTCCGAAATATGCTTTTATTATACTTTATTTCTGAAAAAATTGTTTCAAATCGATTTATGTTTATTAATTTATTTTATTTTGGTTTTCAATTTCATTTAAAAATAAAATTTTTATTGACGAAACGCATATACAGAACTTTATCCCCACTAATTACTTTTAATGGTACTTCTTGTGGGAAAAATCCGCCAATAATCCTTCAATGTAGGTGGAGGGAATTCCCTCCTGTATTGAATGCGGCTTGAAGCCGGGTTGGATGCATAAAACGGCCTTATTCCGCGAATCCGGCTTGACGCCGGGTTGAATCCAGCTGCATAAACAGCGCCTAGGAGTCTAAGTTTCAACTTTCTAGAACATTCCGTTCTTGAGTTATGCGACATACATACGCACATACATACGTACATACAGACGTCACGAGAAAACTCGTTTGAATTAACTCGGTTATCGTCAAAATGGATATTTCGGGTGTCTGCACGTTCCTAGGCATATATCCACAGGACCATCTCCCGAAACAGGTTGTGGGGGAATGAAATTGGTGACGTAGTAACGGAAGCACTCGCGGAGCACCTTTAAGACGATTTCAATAGGAAATGGCATTGCTTCGCTCCTATTTTTGGACATAAAAGCATAATTTGGAGAAAAAAAATTAAGTCTTCGTGTCTTAATTTACCTTCTTTGATACTAGTGTCTCACCCATATTTTACGAGAATTATTTTGAATTCGAATAAAATGGAAGAACAAAACTTGATCATGAGTGATTTCAAACGATAATTATTATGAAACTAAACCAAGTTTGACTACAACTTAAAATAATTTTATTAAATGAAAATGGTAATCGATTTGAGTCATTAAATTCGTAAACTTCTACAAAAAACCTTTTCCTGATTTGGAAGAGAAAGTACTGTTATTCATTTACTTTAAAGTTTATCTTCAAAAAATTGTAGAAGAGAGAAAGAATCATTATTAATATTAATAATATAATAAATTAATATTAATTCAAAGAAGTAAAAAACGAGTTTTTCAATGAATAATGATTGAATTTAATAATATATAGCAACTATATTAGTTCAAAATAGTTATATATTTACATTTATAAAATATATACAACAACATAGAGGGAAAAATACAAATACTCAGAAACTGATTACCACATGGTAATACTTCATTTATACGTTTTTTATGAAAGTAATTAAGTATCTCATGAAGCATTTTTAAAGCAATTACTGTTATTACAAGCAGATATTTCCCAAGTACTGTTACTCGTGTATAATGGAAAGATTTTGTAACTACTATGTTGATTCAAAATGCAAATAGCTGTGTACATAAATGACTACAATAAATACATATATTAAAATATTATTTTTGCAGAATATTAAAATAACTATAGAGGAATAAGTACGGAATATCAGAAGCTGGTTGGTACATAATATTTCTTTAATAAACCCTCAAAAAAATTATCCTATGAAATATTTTTAAGATCAAATCTTTACTTTAAACTGATATTTCCAAGAACTATTGGCTGTGACTTTTCAAATGGATACCACTGATGAACATTCAAAGTATGATCAACTGTAATTACTGATGTTTATGATTCAAATAAATGAAATAAGCTATAATAAATACATATACTGAAATAATTGCATTTGTAGAATATATGCGCAACTCTAGATGGAAAAATATGCGTTATACGAAACTGAACATCAAAGAGATGCACCGCCAACCCTTTCATGTTTTCGACTTGATGCTCAATTGAAGAAATTTCGAACTTATGTTAAGCAATTTTTGTTAAATATTTTGCTTCTTGTGTACAGGTAAGTATGTTTCATAAGAAGATTTTAAACTCGAAAAAAAAAATAAAGAATAACCACTCAGGTACACAACTATAAAACGGAAATAATTATGAAGCGATACGAATTAATACGAATTGAAATGAAAAGATGCACAAGTCATCAAATATATGCATATTTTTTATTAATCTCCAATTAATTTACATTCTTAAATAATTTCATTCAATAAACATCATTGATTATGAAATAACAAAAAAAGTGCATAACATTTCAAATTTATAGGTAATTTTTAAAAAACCACTCTGAAATCCATAACTATTCAGGGGCGGACAGGATTCCCCAAGACCTTGACTCCCAAAGGTTTCAAAAAAAAAAAAAAAAACCCTTGAAAGCCCACAGGTGTAAGAGGGAGGGGACACCCCTAAAGCGCACAGGTTTTAGTCCGTAAAAAATTAAGTAAAATAAAATAAATAAACCGAAGGTACACAGGTTCAAGGGATGAAAGAAAAACTGAGCTTAGGTTTGAGGAAGCAAAAAAGAAAAAGAGGCTCAGGATTGAAGGGGTAAAAAAAAAAGAAAAAAGAAAAAGAAAGAATGAATGAAAAAAAAACGAAGTCACACAAATTTGAGGCTGCAAAAAAGAAAATAATAATAACGAAGGTGCACTGAGGGCGCATCGGTTGGCGGGCCCGTCCGCCCCTATCACTGTCTGACCCATTTTTTTTCCCACTTATACCAAAACTTATGTTGCAGCTGCTCTTAATTTTCATCATTATTTTATTTTTGCTTCTGTGTTTTAAATTCATTATAAACTACACCCCCCCCTCACCGAACGAAAAGGGGAAAACAATATAGGAAGGAATACTAAGAATTAAAGAATTCATTTCAAAGCACGGGGATAGTTTTTGAAAAATAATGTAAATGAAGTATGAAAAATTCTCCTGTTTTTTGGAAATGTCATGCCCAGGGCACGGGCATAGGGAGCCCGTGCAATAAACAGTGCGAGCAGAAAAATTAAAATTGAAGATGCAAACCAGTATTGAGGTATGGAAATACGCAAGTCACTGCTTCCAGGATGACGTCAGAGACGGCCGTTTCCCCCCTCCTTTAGCCACGAAGCGGCGAAACTGGAAGATCAAAGACACGGTCCCACCCTCCTTTTCCAACACCCTGTATCCACATGTGGTCCGGTGGAAAAATAAATTCAACATTCATTCGGGGGTGAGTAAAATTGAAATTAAGGCCGAATTTTTAAGAGAAAATTTTTTCGCGAATACAATACTTCCTTTTTACTTTCTTCTATATCTAATATATAGAAGAAAGTATTGGATTCGTGCAAATTTTCGAATTTCGAATTTTGACGGATTCGAACATTTTGAGGTGTGCTGAGTCCATTTCGACTATTTTTGGAAAATGTCTGTCTGTCTGTGTGTATGTGTGTGTATGTGTGTATCACGTCTGTGTGTGACCAGTTTCTTGTGGCCGCTCTACAGCAAAAACTACCGCATGAAATCGAACGAAATTTGGTACACATATGTGCCCCTATGTGAACTTGTGCCCATTGGTTTTTGGCGCGAATTCCTCCAAGGGGGGTGTAGCAATGGGACTTTTTTGAGTTTTGCGTGACTGCTATTCCCCAGGAAGTAATTGGCGGAATCAGACAAAATTTGGTCCATATGTTGTCCCTAACAGGTACAGATCCTGATTCAATTTTGGTGTCAATAGCTCAAACGGGGGTTGAGCTGTAGAACGTTTTTTGCCGTCAATTGTGACTGCTGTATCTCAATAAATAATGAACGTAATCAAACAAAAATTTATCGACAAGTAGCCCTTAGAGGGTATAAGAAATGATTCTATTTTAGTGTCAACAGCTAAAAAGGGGGTGGCGCAATCGAACGTTCTTTTTTTTCCATTGTGAGTGCCATATCTCAAGAAGTAATGCTACGTTCTGGATGAAATTTGGAATAAATATGAATCCATATGTAAACAGGCGTTGGTTTAATTTTGGCGCCAATCGCTCCATGGGGGGCTGATTTTTTTTTTTTTTTTTTTTTTTTTTTAATTTGTGTGAATAAAAATAGCTTTTTAATTGCAACAATAAGAAAGATAAATCGTAACAGACTGTCGTCTGCGTTCAGCTCGTGCTTTTAATTGCATGGAAATGATCCGAAATATTATCTCAATGATTTAAAATTTTTAACTGTTGCCATCTTGTGTCTGTTAACAGATAAATGTTTGTAATTATTTTAAGCAAGGCTTTTAAAATAATTTTCAATTTTCATTCTTTGCTTTGCTTTTGAGATAAATCAGGAATTGGGATGGTCATCAAGTTTTGGCATGTGTAATTTTGTTTTCGTTGGGAATGTTGCTTCCTCGTTAAGCATGGAGATCGATCAGAATTATAAGAAAGATATAGAAGAAAGTTTCGTGATGGCCACAACATACTAGTTTGTAAAAGGAAGTAAAAACACGAAAGAACTTCATAGAATATTCAGGTACAACAGATAAACGAGTGCCATGGGAAAATTCTTCAAAGGTGTACAGTAAATGGAAAAAGTTTGAAAACCCATGGAAAGGCTCCAGTATATAGTTGATTTCTAAACATTATTTTTATCAACAAACTCGGAATAACATAAGATATAATGAAGGCGAATCAAACACGATTTACAACAGCTCTTAAACAAGTATTTGTAAATGTGTCATGTATTTATTTGACTTATGAAGCCAATAATTTAATTTTTAAAAACTTTAAACTCAGAATCTTATTTATTTATTGTTTAAAATAAAGGAAAATAGAGTTTACTGTACAAAATTGTTGTGAAGTTTTAAAACATCTCTTAGGAACAGGAGACGGTAGTGACATTTCACATCAACGTTATAATATTCAAATAACTGAATTTAAATGTGATTAAAATGTATTTTTATTGCTCCTTGAAAGTCTTTCGACTTGTTCATAAAATAATGGAAATATCAAATACTTTAATGAAAAATATAGCACTAGGTTACAGTCAAAAATAAATAAATATATATAATAATAATAACTGGTGTTTAATAAGAAATTCTCTCATGGGTTTAAAATTGAATTTTTTTAATGTTTAAAAACAGTGTTTTGTTTAAAATAAATTTTGAAATATTTATGTGTCCGAGTAGAAATAATTGATTATTTATAAAACCGGAACCGCATGGTAAAAAGAAAAGAACCCTGAAAATTTTCAAGAACTTTGAAAAAAGAAAAATTGAAGTTTCTTGGCTGCAATAATCAAAAGTATGTACTTCAAAAAAGAAAAAGATTACAAAAGAAACAAAAAGTTTCAGACTAAATTATATCACACCAGGCAGAGATATTTACTTTTTTATCTAAAAATCATTGTTTGTTAATAGGCAAGCCCACATTTGATTTAAATTGTGAGCAAAACATGAAAAAAAAAAAAGCTTTAAGTGACACATATAACGTTAAATAAAATTTTACAAAAGAGGGCTCACGCCATAAGCTGCGTGGGGGCGCAGTATACCTTAGTTACGACACTAATCTTTTCCTCTCATATCTTCTGGGGTCTGTCCCATGAGCTTAAGTTGTCAGATTCTTCTCACCCTTTTTTCGCTAATTGAAAGTACAGCTAATAAGGTGTTGAAACATATCTCTTTTCGATCAGTACCCACCATTACATGGTACTTGAAAGATGCAGTCTTTGGTTTTCTGTTGTCTAAATTGACTCTTGGTCTTCTCTGACGGACGTCGACTACATCAATAAGCCCTTGTATGTACAGATGCTGTTCATTTTTCGAATTGATCGTGTAAAATCTTGTAAAAGTTTCAAGGCAAATATCTTTCCTATCGATTGTAGACATTTCTTGGAACACCTAAAAAGAATAAGAGCCCTAGCAAAAATAACCTTTTCTAAAAGAATCTTTTTTTTTTTATTTTAAGGTGGATAAAAGAAAATGGGGGCCTGTTAGTTGAAACCTTCAGTTTTCCTGAAACTTTAAGGATTTTTTTACAGTATTGTAATAAGAAAAATTGTAGATTCTTTCATCAAAAATTTGACTCGTTGTCCCTTGAGTAGAGGGACAGGAGGAGAGGGAGTTAAAGTTGAAGATCGAGAGTATATGGTGCAAAAAAAAAAAAAAAAAAAAGATCGATTTGCCTTTCAAAAGCAATGAGTGACCCAGGCCAATTTTTTTAAACGTGGTACACTTTATAGCAGGTACATGCTATCATAAATTACTTGGTGGCTCACTCATGTATTTGTGGGCAAAGGTCAATTGAAAATGCTGTGTTCGTTCTTTCTGTGCCTTTGTTGTATCCAAATATTTTCTAAAACCTAGAGTGACCCTCGGAAATAAATGTAGGATTATCTACTCACCATTGTTTAGTACTCAGGAAAACATGGAATAGCATGGGTTACTCTTGGCTTTAGCAGTTAAACAGTCCCGAAGTCGATGGTTTTCAAAATGCTGTACCTTTGAAAGAAAAGGTCAAGTTTCAAACGGGTCAATAACTTTGTGGCACAGCTGTAGTTCTAGTCCATGTAGTGTAGCTTTAGGTGCAGGTTAGAAACGGTCTCAAATTTGATAACTCTTTAAGAGGGGAAAAAAGGGTTAAAATTATAATTCAATTACTCTAAAAGCCAAGAGTCGGTAACTTTGAGTAACAGCTGTAATTATACTCCTCATGGTGTATTTCTAGACTCTGGTCAGAAACTAATGGGATCTAATCGACTTGCTCCATTAAATGGAAAACCCAAAATACGATAGTTTCAAATACAAAAAGTTAAGTTTCAAGATCAACTATTCTGGGAGTCACGAGTCTAAAACTTTGAGACACGCCTTAATAAAGGGAACGTGGAACGACTGCTGCCAATATCCTCCTTTGTTAGTAGCGAGCCAGCTATGAAACTGGATTACAAGCAGCGAAGACGACAAAACAAAGAGTCTTCCGTTTGGAACCATCCCAAAAGTTTGATATTCATATTTTTATCAAAATAAGTTTTAAATTATGATACTAATTTATTATTCTTTCAAATAATGTTTTGCCTAACACATATTTGATGACAGGAAAGAGAAATCGTCATTAAAATTGTTTATTGTGAATGCACGGTATTTCCATGGAATGTAACGCCTGCGTAAAACGAGGGTTTGCTGTATTTCAATCATAAAGTAGAACATAACGTTAGAAGTAGATGAAATGTACGAAAAACTACATTATGTAAAGCACATCAAGGGCGAAAAAGAAAACCCCTCTGTATTTAATTTAAAAGCCTTACAAGTGTTATTAATATGAAATCTGGGCCTAAAACATCACTTGGAGTATAATTACAGCTGTGTCTCAAAATTTTTGAATTATGACATACAGAATAGTTGATCTTGAAACTTATCTTCTATATTGAAATCGTCATTTCTGTGACCATTTAACTAAGGAAGTTTATTAGATTACATGGGTTTTTGACCCGAGTCTAAAATTACACCATGTGGAGTACAGTCGACTCCCGCTACAACGCGATCCGACTTACGCGAAATGGCTATAACGCGATTTCTTTTACCAGTAAAGAATTTTAGACCTAACGCGAATTTCTCGCCCGCAACACGAAAATTTTCGAAAGGGAATCACGATGTGTAAGTATCGCCTTTGTTATTGGCTACTAAAAATGTATTTTTGGTGAATGGACCTTCATCCCTTTAACATCACTGGGCGGAAGTTCCAGCACCGTACTAGTATGAACATCGATTATACACAAACAACTACTTATTTTCCATTTATTTTTTTCATTCTAAATGCTATGAAAGTTCATGAAATATAATTACTCCTACAAGGGCTGGTTCATCTAAAGTTTGTGAAGGTAGAAAAGAAAAAAGAGAAAAATTCCAACAATTAAAGAAAAGCGAAAGATTTTATGTGCTTGAACAACTTTAAAATGCGTCGAAGATAGCACGACAATTAGGTATGAGTGAATCTTCCATATTATACAATTAAAAGTCAAAAAAAGGAAATCCGTAAAAGTTCACCGAGTAGTATCTAAGCAAAATTCAAAAATTATGAAAATGGAAACTGCTCTTGTATTGTGAATTTAAGAAACCTGGAAGAGGGATGTTGCCACAGATGGAAACTTCATAAAATAACAAGTGAAGCAATTGTGCATTGTGTGTTTAACTATAAGAATAACGTTTTGATCAAACACAGCATAAACATCATCATCTTCACTTTTTTAAGTTACAAATATCATTACTGGATCTACTGTACATTACAACTATAGTGAATACTGTAAGTACTCTACTGGTTTAATTTATGTCTTTCTTTCCTACTGATCATTGATTTTGAGCATCGTAGCAGTATTTTTTGTGAAATAAAACGCTTTTTTTCAAATACAAATAAAAATTCAGTATTTTATGTAAGAAACAGTAATTTGTAGTTAAGAAATGGTTTTTGACAATTTGAAGTGCTGTTTACAACTGTCGAAAATAATTGAGTATGTTTATAAAAGTTATTACACATACCTTGTTCCACAACGCGAAATTTCAACTTACGCATCCCTCGCGTAAGTCGAGACTCGATTATACTTACAGCTGTTACTCAAAGTTACTGACTCATGGCTTTAAGAGTGACTTTTCACCTATAATTTTGACCCTTTTTTTTCCCTTCAAGTTATCAACTTTGATACCATGTAATTAAAAGAGTTTATTATATATGGTAATAATATAAAGCTGAAGAGTTTGTTTGTTTGTTTGAACGCACTAATCTCAAGAACTATCTGTTCGAATTGAAAAATTCTTTTTGTGTTGAATAGTCAATTTTTTGAGGAAGGCTATAGGTAATAATTTACATTGATATTTTAATTAGAAAAAAAGTTATTCAATGTTTTATATGATTTTTAGCAGTTTTTAGTACTTTTTAACCCACAGATCCCGAACTCTAATTGCGACAGAAAAATATTCTTTGGTATTATATTGGTATAGGAAATTTATTTTTAAGGATGATGAAAAAAGTTTTGGCAGATAGAGGAATTTTTGTAATTTTTATGAATTTTTGAAAGAAACTTTTGTTTCGCATTTTTTCCTGGGTTTAATATTTTATGTAATAGTAAAGCCGTTTCACCTTCTTCAGAAAAAAAAAAAGTTTTCAAAAATACGCAATAGTTATTTTTTTTTACAATTTTTTTAATGCGGAAGTACGCACGACTTCCAAGCATAGCCGATGTTTTGTCTATCTTCAATTTAGGATGGTAATTACGTTATGGAAATGACATCATGGCCACGTGATGAGCGCGTGCTTTTGTGTTTTTTTTTTTTAAATTTCCATTTAGGAATTTTATTCATTTCTTCCTCCCCCCCCCCCGCCGACGGTTTACTGTTGTTATTTAACGTTACATATTTGTGTGCATTTGATTCAATAAAAGAAGTGAGATTTTTTAAAATCTTTTAAACACTACGGAGCTTAGGGAGTTTTTTTTTTTTTTTTTTTTTTTTTTTTGGAGCTTTTTAAATTAAATATATAAAGCGCTTTGTTTTTTGAATGATCTTTGTTTTACATACACTGCTCGACATTGAAAATGCAACAGCAAGAAGGAGTGTTTGGAAATTTATGCAAATTTTAGGGTAGATGTACATCACTGAGTTATGTAAATGATGTGAAATGCGCAGCTCTCCGACGCATGTAAAGTAAGATATAAGGGAAGATGTGCAGCTCTCCGACGCACGTGAAGTAAGATATAAGGGAAGGAACTTGCAGAATGGGCAATATTCGTGTCGTTATTTCCGACTGGAAAATTATCGAAGAAATTTTGTTATTGTTTTGGAGGATACGTGTAGCACGAGAGAATGCCAGGCCGCCGTCAACGAAGGCACTTCCAGCAGATAGACGATTTTACGAGAGGTATGGTGATCGGACTGAGAAGGGGAGGTTGGTCCGTACGTCAAATCGTAGCTGATACCCACATGGATGCGAGCACGGTGCATTGGCTGTGCCGAAGATGATTGGAACAACGAAATGTGGTAAGATTGAGGGGTGCAGTGGCAGCCAGAGTGACGTCAGAACGCGTGGATCGACGCATCCACCGACAAGCTGTATCAGACCACTGCCGTCTCGAGTCAAGGCCGCACGGCTGGTCTGTGACGTCATCACCAAGGGGCGAACGTTAGTAAACTCGCGAGAAGTATTGAGCGCTAGATGTAACTTTTCTACATAACTTCACTGTTTTGTTTTCTTTCTTAAATTATATAAAACTATTCTTAAATTAATTTTGGAAATATTTCAATGTTAAATGTTTTCAAAAAAAAAAATCTATTGTGGTAGAAGTAAAAATAATTCAAACATTTTGATGCTTATTAGTTGTACAAGTATTTCCCTTTAACTCTTTAAATAATGTTATAAAATATTTTAAATGATACAACATCAAACTTTTGTTTTCATGAATCTTTCTTAATAATTAGAAGACAGTGGAATGAAAGATTCAAAGCTTCTTGATTTAAAGTGCAAAATCATTCTGATTTTTCTTCGTGTGAATATGCTAGACACTTTTTGCAGGTTAAAATAAAAACAAAAATTCAAGACTACATTTTTATTTCGTACAGAACATCAGTAATACATAACCATTTGTGAAAAAAAAAGAATTATTTGACACATTGTTTTTAAAAATATTTACATAGCTCACAATAGAATTCAGCATGCAAGTAGAACAAAAACATTAGTATATCTTTTCAGACAAAGTCAATAGTTCATATTAACACAATTTTTATTTCTTATTTAAATTAGAATTTACTAAAAAATTCACTACACTCTTTTGGTTCTCATACGTCACACATCGGTTTCACAATTTTAAAAATCACTGTTGAAAATTGCATCTTATTTTGAAATATTACAGGAAAAAAAATATGTTTTGGAAATTTACTAATAGTTTGTCCTTTAATTACATAAGGTGCTTGTTTTAAGCGAAATAACTGCAATATGAAAAGACATGTTAATGCTAGAGAAAACCACCGAAATATTATTTTTTGTAATGCATGAAGTAATACATGTCTTAGTCAAGTCGATTAAACAGTTAATCAAATACCTATATAAGTAAATAAAATAATACTGCAAAACTCTAAAAAATAAAAGAATTCCAGTATATTTATGACAGAGGCTTTATACTTTTCCTTGAGAAAGAATTAAAAAAAGGTGAAAAAGAAAATTTTAAAATATAAAGTACTTTTAGCACAAAGGAAAGTGAAAAAAAAATTCTAAATTTTTTTGATATTAAATTTAATTCTAAAGTTATTTTCCCTGCTCACTGTTTAATGCCGCTAATTTCCTTTTGCTTTGCTTTTTACTCACACTATCATTTTGTTTTTTGCAATAGTTTTTCAATAAAATGTTTGTTGATGTTTATTTTTCACGCTGTAAAGCAAAACATTTGCAAAGTCATACAAACTATTTTTACACGATGCAAAGATAATGATACAATATATTCCTGAAATTTTACTAGCAGTAACTAAACAAAATGTATTCTCAAAGAAGTATAGTACTTTAAAAACATAGCGTTGCTATCGTTTAAATACATACAGACGTTACGATTCGCGTTAGGGTTAGCTGTTACGGCATTTGGCTCGGGAAAACATGCCTATAAATCAAATTCAGAACATTCCCTTCACATTTCTTTTACTATCTTTTAAATTTGCAATAAGAATACAGAAAGATATGTTGATTCTTACCTATTGAGTTCCTTTACTATCACAGCATCGAGTTGGTTAACATTGCCGGTCCAACAACCATTCCTTTACAAAACAACGTGCACTGGAAGATATTTGCTTCGCGTCGTGAACCGCGAATGGAAAAAAACTCGCCCCCTCCTGATGACGTAGTAGCCCCTTCCGCTTTCAGAAGCGTGGCCTTGAGTCGAGACGGCGGTGATCAGACCCGCAGGTCACTTGTTCCGCGATTCTGCAGCAGGTGCCCTGATGCAGGTGCACATACCCTGAATGTTCCCGCGTCAACCAGAAACCATTTCCCGTCGTTTGGTCGCGCGTGGTCTGCAATCACGGTGTCCGCTAAGAAAATTGCCATTGACCCTACAACATAGACAGCAATGTTTAGTATGGTGCCAGATTAGAGCGACGTGGATGACAGAATGGCGAAATGTCGTGTTCTCAGATGAACCCCGCTTCTGTTTATCCAGTTAGTCGCCGCATACGTGTGTGGCTTCGACGTGGAGACAGATCTAATCCGGTCCGGCAGTAACTGAGGAACGTCCCACCGCACGAAAACGTGGCATAATAGTTTGGGGCGCAATTGCGTACAATTCCACATCACTTCTAGTTCATATTCAGGGCACTATGACAGCCCAACGATACTTGGATAATGTGCTGCGGCCGGTGGCAATCCCTTACCTTCAAGGGCGACCTAATGCAATTTTTCAGCAGGATAACACCCGACCACACAGTGCTCGCATCTGCCAACATGCTCTCCAAGGCTCACATATGCTTCCCTGGTCAACATACTCTCCTGACCTGTCACCAATCGAACATGTGTGGGATGTGATTGGACGCCGTTTGCAGACTCTGTCCCTGCCTCGTTCAGAAGACGAACTGTGGCAAATGGTTGAAAGGGAATGGAGAGTCATCCCTCTGGACACCATCCGCACCCTTATTGACTCTACGCCTAGACGTGTTTCTTCGTGTATCGCTGTCCGCGGTGGTCCTACATCGTACTGAGCCGACGCGAGACCCACGTGATAACAGGCCCAGACAACTTCTCTCCCCCCCCCCCCGCTTCGTTACGCCACCAGTCGTCGATCTATGAACTTGGCGCGAAACTTTGAAAGCCGTGCGTTTTACCAGTAAACAGTAGTGCTCTGGCTGAAATAGATGAAATAGGAAATATGTAGTTTCGGATGCATATTTTTGAATACAATACTGTTGGATTTATCTCATCCTTTCCACGTACTGGAGTGTAGAAGCAATTGAAATATATATATATATAATATAAGTTTTGTAAATGTTTGAGTGAAAGTGAGAAAGTGAGTCAGCGAGATTTCCGCTTCCGAACAATCTGCATGCGAAAAAAAAATTGGGCTCCTCATGGAATATATTTTAAAGTTCGGAGGTAAGTACTTTTCTCAGATAAACAAATTTACATTTTTTGCTTTCGAGTTCATGCAGTTAAGGTTACTTAATTTTTCCTTCATTACACAAACAATTGTCAGTTTCCTTTCTAATATCTTTGCCTGTAATTTGTAATTTCAGCGTACTGCTTCAATATTTGAAATAGTTAACTTGCAACTTTTTATTTCTTTATTTTTTCAACCTTGTACACGCATTTATTCGAAATGGATTTTCCAAGCTGACAATATACATATGTAAAAATTTTCTGCAAATATACTTGTTGCTATCAGAAGCAACGTAACTTGGTGTTGATATTCAGTTAATATGTATGTAAACAAGTTTATTAAAACAGGCTTTTAACTGAACTAATCTTATATTTTCGGTTTCGATTAAATTATTTCATACGCTAGCATGTGTTATTTTGATCTAAAAACATTCCTTGATGGGCTTCCGTAGTTCCGAGGTAGAAGATTAGCTTTGAACGCCGGAGGTCGTGGGTTCGATACTCAAACATTTCCCCCCAACTACGCCCCTGCAATGTTATTCAAACAAGCTGGTTCTGTGCGTAAATTAAAAAATATATATATGTTTTTTTTTTTCCACCATTGTCTTTAAGTTTTATGATATTTATGCACAAAATGTGGTTGAGTTAAAGGTATTCATAATTTCTGGGCTTACGAAATATTACTTTTGAGCAGTGGATACGCAACGTGTTTTTGCCAAATGCTCCATGCTTGTTTGTTTATGCTTAAAAAGGGCAAAATGTCTTGAACTACATATTTTTTGAACTCCTTGGATTTTCTGTTAATAAGCTTTCAGGAACTCTGAAACTGTAACATAAATTGAATTAAGGGGCTGCCCATAAAGTATGTTGCAAAATTTCGAACAAATCCCTCCGCCCCCCCTCCTTGTTACATGTAACGCTGTTCAACATGAGCATATTGTTATAAACAACGCGTGATGTCACACTTCTTGTTATACCCTCCCTTCCCCCTGTCACAAAACTGTCACACTGAATTCCTAAAAGAGCATACTCAGCAAAATGTTGATCTAAATTTAACATATATGAGGTTTTAAGTATTGAAGAAAGTTGCTAAAATGGTCATTCTATGAAAAGTTTTTTGAAAACGGTTACTTTGTCATCAATTAGTGCTTTTTAAAATAATTTTTCAAAAGCCTAAAATGATGAACTACTGAAGCTCCCCCACAAGAATCATTAGCAGCAGAAAAAGCTGAAAATGGAAAAGTAGCCAAATTCAAAAAAAAAAAAGGCTGCTTAGATATTGAATACATTTTTTTGATACAACATACAGTATTCAGATGTTGTATTATTTTTTCTTTAATTAACGTTTTTCAAGTTGAATTCCTGTGTAATTTTTAGAGAGTGGCCACCGAAGGGGGGGGGGATCTGAATCATAGTCTCATAGTAATGATAGCTTTTCAACGGCTGTAGTTAAATGACTGTGCCCTTGAAATTTTAAGGGAGATGGGGGAGATGTTTTTTGGGGTATTTTTCTTGAAGTTTTCATAATTGAAAGAGGTAGAGCAGCGTTTACTTTGGGGGATGGCACCCAAGCATTCATGTGTTTTTAAAAGCATAAATTTGTTCAGCTAAGTTAACATTAATAATCTGGTATTATGTACTTTAATTTGATGTTATGTTTTTGAAACATATTGCAGTCATGTTTTCCACTTACTTAAGTAAAAATGTTTATTTATTTTTTTAAAATTTCATTTAATTCTTCTTCAAATACAATGGTAAAATTATTTTTTGTTTTGATGTAATTGTAAAATGAAAGTTCATTTATTTATTTGAATACTTCTTAAGAGTTAATGTTTCAATACAATATACAAGTAGTTAAAATGCGATTAGTTTGAAAAATAAAACTGTGTTTATTTATCACTTCGTTTTAACATGATTGTAAAATAAAATCGTGTTTAGTTATTTGAATACTTTGTAAGACTTATAAATGTTTTTATGTAAAATACTATGAATTAAGCTCAGTGTATTTTTTAATGTATGATTATCGGTTCCTTTTTATGTTTTCAAATGAAAAAGTAGAACTTTTAATGCTACTAAAATAATAGAAGACAATAATAAATAAACCAAATAGTTTAATTAAACCAAAATACTAATCGAAGTGCTCATTTCCCAATAACATTGTGGATCGACGAACGATGACGTCATTTGCTAGTTGGATGGCCTTCCCTATCTCGAAGGCCTCGGCCGACGCCGTTCTCGCTCTGTATTCTGCCTATCATTTTGAAATTAAGATAATTTTTTATTCCTTGCTATCTCTGTCTTTTTTCCAAATTTTATCACTTTCTGACTACTTCTTGGTGTTGCATTTTCAATGTCGAGCAGTGTACATAGAAAAGTATTGTTAATTACCTTCAGAAGTAGATACGCATATTGCATAGGTCGTATAAATAGATCGATAGATAAATAGAGGTTGATATAGGTAGATGGTCTGTAAGAGATAGATAGACTCGTATTTACAGAACATCAACGAGTGATAAATGCCCCCCCCCCCGACTTTGAAAAAATAAATCATTCACATAAAAGTGGACGTGCTTTTTGTTATTTTCAGACAAATAGGCATTGAAGTTACACCTCCCCCACCCCTATGGGGCTGCTATGCTTACATAGAAAGACGAACCAGTTGGTCGCCGTAGACGGCTATCTTTGTGTGTGTTTTGGCGAATAGTTTTAAATTTCTCTACGGGTGACATGCGGGGTGTGAGCACAATAATTGAACAAATTAGAAACATAAACAACTATATTTATACACACGAGTATTTACATTAGGTTTTCTTAACGAGATCTACACAGAGACTGAAACATAGTTACTGCGGAGCATGCGTCGACGATCGCTCCCTCTAGCGGTGGGTTCTTCTTGTGTACTTACTTCGAACATTTCCAAAGAGACTTTAATAGTTTTTTTTTTTTTTTTTTGAAAAGGTGTTTACGCATTTTAGTTGAAGAAAAATGATTATTTCGCATCAGAAGGGGGGGGGGGGGGGACATGCATTTTTTTTATTCAACGGACTTCCTTTAAATTCTTACTGATTCTCTAGCCTGAACCTAAAACTACACCACATGGGATAGAACTACAGCTGTGTCTCAAACTTATTGACCCCGTTTAAAACTTGACCTTTTTTTTTTTTTTTTGAAAATCATCAACTTAGGGATCGTTGAGCTGCTAAAACCAAGAGTAACCCTTGCTGTTGTATGTTTTCATGAGTGCTATACTATAGTGAGTAATTAACCCTATACTTACAGAGGTGTGAAAATTAAAAGAATAATTGTGAACTTTATAGTAAAATCTTATTATATCAAAGAAATAATACTTTATTTTAACAATATTGATACATTTAATATTGAGGAGGCATCCTCTTATGTTTTATTAAAGATTCGATTCGTCTTGGCATTCTTTTTATAAGTTTTTAGCAATTAATTTGTATTTCCTCCTCATAGAGCCAAATTTGAATAAGTCCTTCTGACAGATAATTCTTTTTTGTGAAGCGCTATTTCTTTGATTTTTTCTTTACAATGGTTCAAATATTGGTCTATTGGGTTCATATCTGGACTGTTTCCATGCCATGAAAGTGTTTTTATATATTTTTTTTTTCATTCAAAAGTTTGCTCACAGATTCAAGACACAGCATGCTGACCATCATGCATGAATATGAAATCTCCATTTGGAAACCAAACTTTTCACTAAAACCTTTGTTCAAGCACTTATGCGTGCTGGTATTGGGTCCCTCATGCCTTTTACACTGCTTAAACATCCAGCACCCTGAGCTGAAATTACGCTCCAATCCATAACTTGGGTGGGATGTTCAACCGTTTGTGTAATGCAAATCAGGAAAACACTGTACTGGTACTTCTCCTGACATACTGACTGCTTTGTTTTTGGTATTTTAAGCATTGATTTATCAGAAAATTATGCCAAAAAGATAAAAAAAGTACCTTAATGGCATGTAATTTATTGGGAAATATTCTCACAAAGAAAATTTTAGCCACATTTATAAACAGTTCTGAATCCGTAGGCAAGTATGCAATAAATTTAATTTTAGGAAAAAGACTGTACTACTGGATTTTTTTTTTTTTTAATGTGAATAATTAAAGGAAAAGTAATGTTTCTCACCTTGCTCCAATTACTTACACATTATGCACAATTTTTGCCCAAGCAAGTCGCTTTGCCATGGCAAATCTGGTTTTAGCCCTCTGTACGAGGACTGAGTTCAACTGAGATGAGCTTTCTACGAATAGAAGAATCACATATTTACTCCATACGCTTATAGAGAGATTTTTATGATCAGTTCTTTTTCTATTAGTTTTGACAACATGAATTAATTTCCTTCCAGTTTTTTCAATAAATTTAGTTTCCTACTGCGTTTGTCTACTCTGGAATTAATTTTTACATTTGAATTTTAAAGATATTTTTATTCTACACACAGATTCTTGTAAAGTTTTCAGTTTTTTAGCAATTTCTTGTTGACTTTAGGGATTTTTTTTTTTTTGGAAGAGACACGTTGTAGCAGTTAGTTTTCTTGGAAAAATATCACTTGCTTCACTCATGGTCACGCAATAGTTCCTTAACAAAAGGGAAAAAAAGCTACCGATTATAAACTAAATAAAGCTGCGAAAAGAATTGCTTTAAGCTGTAAATAATACTGATGCCAACTCAAGGAAAGAATATAAAATACTCGCGCAGTAAGCAGACCGTTTTTAAATTTTGTTTTAAATTGAATTGTTAATCAAACACATTCTTTAGGCAATGCGAACAATTTCATTACTTTAAATTAAATGTTTTCTATTTTATAAATGCGAACATTTAACAAAGTAATGTCCCCAGAACTACTCTAAAGGAGTGAAAAAATGATTGGAATAACAAAACAAATTATTCTTCATGAATTATTGCAAGTATATACAAAATTATTCAAGAAATACTTTAAAAAAATCACAATTATTCTAATAATTTTCACACCTCTGCATTTTCGAGGATCACTCTAGACTTTAGCGGATATCTGAACACCTACAAGGCAGAAAAAGTTTTAAAAAATAGCATTTTTAATTAACCTTTGATCTAAAAGCCAGGAGTGAGCCAACACATTTTTCTCCAAACATGTACTCAGTGTCAAGTAGAATCCATATTTAAAAAAAAACGACATGAGTCACTCGTTGCTTTTGAAGCAAAATGCAGGGGCGTAGCTAAGGGGGGGTTTTGGGGACAAACCCCCCCCCCCTCCGAAAAGTTAGTCTCAAAAAAAAAGAGAGAAAAAGAAAAGAGAAGAGAAGAGAAAGAAAAAAAAAGAAGAAAAGGAAAAAATTCCAAGCGATATATATATATATATATATATATATATATATATATATATATATATATATATATATATATATATATATATATATATATATATATATATATATATATATATATATATATATATATATATATATATATATATATTAGGGTGGAACGAAAAAAACAAAGTTTTTATTTTCGAATTGTAATAGTGCAGAAAAGTTGCGATTGGTGAAGGATTACAAAACAAAACAAAAATTTTTAAAGTCGGATAATATCTTCCGATCTCGCAACGAGCCTAAAAATTTGAAAAAATGGAAAATTTCATGTGTTTTTAGCGATTTTTTAAAAACTTTGCTCCAACGTTTCTTTTTAATACTCTAAGACAGAAAAGTTACGATTGCTGAAGCCTTCAGAAATTGAAAAAAACATATTGAAATCAAATAATACCTTCTGATCCAGGAACAAGCATGAAAAGTTTTAAAAAAAGGGAGAATTTCATCTTTTCTTATAGTGATTAAAAATTAAATTATTATTGTTTTTTTCTCCCTGTGCTACAGTGAAAAGCCTTTTAAAAAACACTATATTACACATAAACATTAATTTATTTCTTGACTTTTAAGGTATCTTCTAAACATGCAAAACTACCATTCTTCACAACAATGAAACATTTTCAAATAATAGAAAGTTATAAAATATTTACCAAATTTACAATCCAGTATACAAGTCTTATTGTTTTAAGTGTTACTTATTAAAGCTAATTTATAATCAGATTTTTTGGAAAATTCGGGCATAATTGACCTAGATTTCAATGTTGCTCTTATGTAGCCATCTCTTGATTTAAATCCACACACTTTTAGTGAAGCCTCCGTCATAGCTTCACACATCTTTCGACAGCTTGCGTATGGCAGAGGAATAGTTTTATATCCCAATCGGGTATAGTGCCTGTTGCAATAAGATTTTCAATGTCTTTGTTAGGAACTTTTCGAAGAAAAGATGGAGAAGATAGCTTTGTCTTGTTCCAATTAATAATCTCTGTGTAATCTTCTGCTTCGAAATTTAGAGATGGAATGGCAAAGTTTCTAATGCTTTTGCCTTTAGAAACTCCCTGGCTTTTAAGACCTTTTTAAACGCTAGTTCTCTTATGTGCCTCCTTTCATCAAACACCATTGCCATTAATAAGTTTTCGGGATGCGCAAAAAAAGTTTCTTTGAATGACAGGGTAAACAACTTGTTTTAGATTGTCAGGTAAGTATCGACAGGTTTGAATTGTTCTGTAAACATGAATGGCACCGTCTGTGAAATTTTTGCGGTTCTTTATTTCAAACCAGACTGGTATGTAACATCTCAATATAAAAGTCACTATGTCTTTTAACTCACCTGATGGGATCGATACAATTACGTACAGTCTAAGGACTCTATTTGCAAAAGTGAGCCATCTGGAATGTGAGAGTGGGCCGGGGTCACGATTTGACAAATCATTTGGGCAATTGCCATCCTTTATTGCCTGAGATATATCTAAAAGATATCTTTGATCTTTGCTCAAGCACTTTCTGTTTACATCTGGAATTGTACAGTCAATTGTTTGAAAATCTATTACTGGTAGTTTTTCGCAACCTCTGAGTTGTTCTCCTATTGGTCCAGAAAACGAATTTGGGCCAGTTGCTCCACCATCCAAATACCGAAAAAGATCCCGAAAAGGCAACTCAATGAAATGTAATAAACAAATAGCCCATTGCAATGGTCGTCCAATATAAATTTCAAATTGACGAATCGCGCCACTTTTCCACCCAGTATTGATTTTAGCACCATTGCAACCTACGATGGCTAAATCATCCAGTGAAATTCTTTGTTCATTTAGATATGAAACAATGCTATTCACTATGTCTTTGGCTGATCAAGAGTTTGGAGACACGTGGCCAATATAAACGGAATCAGGTTCTTTGATAATAGAATAATGCTCTTCTTTCACTGTTCGCCAAAATTGCTTTGATTCAATCTAATCTATATATAAAGTATCACCTTTTCTTCCGTCAAAATAAATACCACGAACGGAGTCTTGTTTAATGCCACTTTGCAGATCTTTTTTATTTTGGCTCTTTTCTCTCCTAATTTTTTGTCTATCAACAACTTTAGAAGTATTTGTTTCAGTCACTAAGCCAACGTCTTGAAGCACACTGGATGCTATGGCAGCAGTTGCACGATCAGATACGCCGTAACGATCGCTACTTAGTGCCGTAGTTTTCAGCTTAATCCTCATCTGCCACCGGGTTTTCTTCTCTGGGTCGGTTGACTTGTAATCATTATCAGGTTCTCTCTTGACTGAACAACTTGGTTGTTCTTCATTTGAAAGATCAGATTCATCTTTCATGACTGAAACGCACTCAGTAACTTTTCGTTTTAAGGCATAGGCTTTTCTTTGAAATCTTTTTTTCAACCTTTTTGTTTCCTTTTGGTCCAAAGTTCCAATTTTTCCTATGCCATGTTTCCTCTGAAGATAGAGAAATCTTTGTTCAGAGATCGGTATCTTTTTAGCTTTTTCACACGTACATTTCATGTAAATTGGACATTTACAAATGCCTGGGGTCTTTTTACAAGTGTAAACAACATTCATTACGCACTTACACGTAGAGACGTCAAATAGTTTCCTAGCTCCACTTTTAAATTTATCAATCCTTTCTTTAAACTTTGGTTTATTCTTGTCTCGGTTGTAAGATCTCATGAAATTGCGATATTTTTTGTAGAAGATATCAGTGAGCTGAGCAATTCTTTTCACGAAAACTGTAGGAATCGAGGCCTTATCAAAGATACATTTAACTTTTTGCGCCACTATGTCCTTAAAATGGAAAAACTCACTTTCGTGTTTTTGACTTTTTTAGCTAACTCAAATCTCTCTTGAAAGCAACTTTGAAGTACATTTTCATAAGTAGGGAGCTTATTTGTTGGCAAATCTCTCGGGTGGCCAAATATAGGGCACTCAAAGGACTTTCTCGTAATTCTTTTCTGCAAAGATGGATTCATGTTTGAAACACGTTTAGCAGAGCAAATCGACTTCACACGCACATTAGAAACATTGAGAAATACTGATACCAGCACGACTGCTTTATTCATTTAAGTAAGATACCTATAGACACAAGCCAACTAAAAAGCTCATAAATTCAAGATCGTGAGGCGCTAATGGGGCGTGTTAGATGTATACACTGCACTGAGCGGCATAAACCAATATAAGTCTCGCGGGATTAAAGGGCCATAGGGACAATTTCACAGGCAGGCTAATACTAAAATATCACATTTGTTTTATAAACAAACGTTCTTCCATTAGTATTTCATACCGAACTTATGAGGAACGTTAAACTAAAATTAAAAAAAAGCTGAAAAAGGGCTTAAAGTTTACATTTTTTCAAACATGTAGGTTCGTTGCGCGATCGGAAGATATTGTTTTATTTCAAAAAGATATTTTTTTTTTATTTTGAAGTCTTCACTAAACGTAACTTCTCCGTTCTGTAGCCTAAAAAAATACATTGAACCAAAAATGTTAAAAATTCGGAAAAGAACCTGAAATTCTCAACTTTTAGGCTTGTTTCTGGATTAGAAGGTATTATTAGATTTCAATTTTTTTTCTATTTCTGAAGGCTTTACCAATCGAAACTTTTCCGTCTTAGAGCCTTAAAAAGAAACATTAAAACAAAATTTTTGAAAAATCACTAAGAAAACACGAAATTTTCCATTTTTTCAAATATTCAGGCTCGTTGCGGGATCGGAAGATATTATCCGATTTTTAAAATTTTTGTTTTGTTTTGTAAGTCTTCCCCAATCGCAACTTTTCCGCACTATTACGATTCGAAAATAAAAACTTTGTTTTTTCGTTCCACCCTAATATATATATATATATATATATATATATATATATATATATATAAAAGAAGTAACCCCCCCCCCCCCCCCCCCCGAAAGTCGGGTCTAGCTACGCCACTGGCAAAATGATCATTCATTTAGCACCATACGTTCACGATCTTCAACTTAGACATCTACTCAGGAACAAGCAAATAAGATTTAAGGAAAAAGATATTTCACTTTTTCTTATCATAGTACTACTAGCACATCATGAAATTTTTACGAAAATTGAAGACATCAATTATCACAAGTTGTCTTTAAGTGACTTAAATCCTTTTAA